>NC_080670.1:54453193-54755693 GCF_030247195.1 Topomyia yanbarensis
CTGATGCAATTCCAAGAATTTTGATACCCATATTGCTAGTATTTCATTGAAGTTCACAAATAGTATCCCAGTACTGGAACCAGCTTCCGGAAACCCGATTCATTTTTACCAAGTCCAAAAGCGGATGAGTTCCTGAATCCAAAACACCCAAAAGCATCGAATTCGGTTGGAGATTACCTTAGTTATTGGCATTTCAGTTTTGTGGGTACCCGGGTACCCACGTCGGCCTGTTACGTAGTAAAAAAATTCGGGAGCCCCTCCTAACTCCCCCTTACTATATCAACAATATTATTAACCCAAAAGCTTGACTTAATGAAGTTCTAAGATGTTGCAAAGTTTCAATTTCCAGCTTTGGATAAAACATTGGAATTTGATTAATTGAAACCTAAAAGGGTACCCGGGTACCACGTCGGACACATAACGGTTAACGTGTTTGATCGTGTGAGAGTTTTCACGTCACGTGTGCAAGCGTGTTTTATAGTAATGTTTAAAAAGCTCCCATGATCGCAAATCAGTCCGTTAAAAAGAGGAAATTCCAGAGAAAATTGGGATAAATAGGATCATGGGCAGTATTGGTATATGTAGGATATTGATGTCTTGGCAATATGTGGGACTCACGTTCTTGCCTAACCACTCAAACACTCCTTACTCTTTTTTTCGCCCTATGAACTCACCCTACTCCGACCGATAGTTCCCATACGGAGGAATTTCTCCCACCACCGATACCTGCTTCTTGAAGCCATTTAGCTACTAGCTTTATCGAGATCTTACTTCATACTTGATACTTGATGAGCTTCAGCTGCTCCTCGATGCGCTTACGCCGAATGGACTCGATCCTGTGCCAATCTTTTCCAGTCGCCCTGAACGTTGAGCGCCCTCAGTTTCTCCGCGGCCTGCCACGAAACCGACGGCCTCCTCCGAGTTCCCTGTTGAGTATTGTCTTCGCTTGACGCTCATCTGGTATTCGGACCACGTGCTCAGCTTACCGCAGTCTGCCGTGTTTTATCAGCTTCACAATCAGAGTTAAAAATAATCGAAGATCTTTTTTGACGGCTGAAAATGAACCTGATGCGACTCGCGGTGAATAATATTTTAAATATTCATTCAAATATCCATGTTATTCATTCAGTTGAATATCGTACAATATATTCATTTCACTAATTATCTAGGCAAATGTTTTCAAATGCCGGTAAAGCATATGAAACAACAATCGTCATCGCTTACATTGTGCCAGGGGCTTACTTGGATGCTTTTGATTCGTTGCTGCACGGTCGCTTCGTGTAATAACCGGAGACGAATGAAAATCTGCATGGATGAATGAGCGGTTTATTCGTTTGACTTTTTCAGCTGCGTCACTGAATATTGAAAATAAATGCGGCTGAATATTATCAATTTTCATTCAATGAATTTGAATATTTTCAACTCTGTTCACAATATCCGTCTCTTTGTATACTTGGAATAAGACATGGTTCATACGACGCCGCCAGCTTCCATTTTCCTACTTATCGTCGAGTATTGTTCGCAGCACCTTACCCTCGAATACTCCGAACGCTCATTCGAAAACTGCGGGACTTCAGCTGGTTGCGAAGTCCGTAAAAAGCCCTATTTGCAGCTGAAATACGCATTTACACCTCGCGGATAACATCGTTTACGAATGTCACTAGAGTTTCAAGGTACACAAATTCATGTACAATTTCAAATATTTCGCATCTAGTATCACACTACCACATGTATTTTTTTGTCATGAGTCCAATTCATGACGCTGTCTCCCTCTTTAAAGGCGCAAATCCGTCTTCCACGGCACGTCGATCGTCTGCAAAGGCCAGGAGCATGTGCGATCGTGTGATGATGGTACCGATACTCTGCACATCAGCTCTCCTAATCGCTCCCTCGAGCGCTATGTTGAACAATTCATTCTACAGTGTATCACCCTGCTTCAATCCATCCGGGGTTACGAAGGATGTCGAAATTTAATCCGCAACCCTTACACTTGATTTCGATCCATCCAGCGTTACACGAATCAGCAGTATTAGTTTCGTCGGAAAACCTTGTACTAGCATAATTCGCCATAATTCATTTCGTTTCACTGAATCGTACGTCGCATTTTAATATATGAACATACGATATGGGACCGTCCATAAATGACGTAGCATTTTTTGAGCGATTTTAAACGCCCCCCTCCCCCATCGTAGCATTTCGTCACAAACCTCTAAGTACCCCCCCCCCCCCTGGTAATTACGTAGCTTGACGGTAACTCTCCCCCCTCTTGTCACCGTAAAATTATAAAAAAAATAAAAAAACGATGTTAGTTTTTCCCCTTTTCTTCGCACTGCGCTGGGTTCATTTCTCGCCTACTCATGCTTCATGGTACCTGACATAAACATTCTGTTTCTGGCAATGTTCTTCTCGTCTGACAATCTCTGACACTACACATCGAACCAACCAGCCCTTGGGAGTCTTTGCGCAGTGCCTATCACTTCTCGTGCTGTTGTGCTCACCGCTCCATGGATTGACTCCCACAGATCGTTGATGTTTCACTAATCTGTTCATCCAGCTTTCGGCGGTATTGAAACGTATCGTTCGATACAATCTTTCGTTCGATATAGTTGACAACCGTGCTCGAAGCTGACAACGAGATAGTGAACAGAGTCATTGTTCGGTCCTGTGAATGTCCGCACATCGATAACATCCATAACGTCCACTAGAACATGGTCTATCTGGTTGCAAGTTTCACCATTCGTGTGTCTCCAGGTGTGCTTTTGGATGTTCTTTCGTACAGAGTAGGTGCTACTGATAGCCATCCCTCTGGCGGCAGCGAAATTCGCTAGCCGCAGGCCGTTGTCGTTGGTAGTGGAGTAAAGCCTCTTCCTACCGATTATGAGACGGAAAAGTCCTCTCTACCGACCTGAGCATTAGCATCTCCGATTACGACTTTCAAGTCATGTTTTGGGCACTCTCCATATGCTTTGTCAGGGCACGCATTAAACGCGTCCTTCCCGTCATCGAATTTCTCATTTGTCGGCGCATATATGTTGATTAGACTGTAATCGAAGTATTTTACCCTATCCTCAACACACAGATCCGGTCGGCAATGAGTTTCCACACTCTGCATCTGCTTGCCCAGCCCCATGAAGCCAACTCCAAGCTCTGCTTTTTCGCCGCCTCTGTGATAGATGTTATATTTGAATGCACTGTTCGTCGTGGGATCCGCGGCTCTGAGTTCACATTCTCCAGTTCCAGGCCACCGGACTTCCCGAATTGCGGATACGTTCACTCCAACCTTCTGCAGCTCACGAGCTAGCAGGCTCACCCGGCCAGGTTCATTTAATGTCCAGACAATTTAGGTACCGAGTTTCTTACTATAGTCGCGATTTCGTTACCGGGTCGGTTGCCAAAATAACATTTCCATTTTCTTTCTTCTCCATTTTTCGTGGTAGTTTAAGGCTTCAGTAGGCTACCTTACAGGAGCCTCGTTACCTACGTCACACTGGTGGGGTTGCCACCTTACGTACAGCTGGCGCGATAGACTGTTTCGGGTTTCAGCCGCTGGATGCCAGGCATACGCTGTTGGAGCCGCACCTCCTGGTGATCAGACGTTTGAGGTTCGCACCTCCTCACTCTTGCTAACGTCAGAAAGACATCATTGTCCAGGCTGCACTACCATCTAAGCACACAACTCTTAGCTAGCTGGTCGTTGGTCATCGTTAGACCCGTGAGGTCGGCACTCATGAGGACGAGAACTATGTTGGTCGCTCCTTCCCTGATGTCTAGGCATCACATTTATCGCTCATATGAGTAAATGCGTCCGGATAATTTGCTACTGGGACAATAAAAACTTACATTTTTACAAGAAAAGTTATTGGCACTCACACAACTTCTCCGGATAAATACAACGTGTGGAGACGGAGAATTTCACTACTCATCTTATCTCGTAAAAGTTGGACATCGGAAAAGCTTCTTCTCGCGTGAGTGATACAGAATTATAATGCCTGCTGCTGTGAACTCACCATTTCGTAGCCGAGATCCAGATCTACTCGGATTTTATCCGACGGTGAACTACTCTACTCCGTCTGAGAGTTCCCCGGCAGCGGAATTTCTCTCGGTACCGGATTTTTTTTCGTGATTCACTTAGCTCCTATTTTTGTCACGATTCTGTTGGATAGTCTTCGGCGGCGAATCTACCCTACTATAAACGTGAACCATTTAACTCCCCGCTTCGTCCCGATCTACTCGATCTAGTCCCTGGCGGTGGACCTAGCCTACTCAACGGGCCAGCCAGCAGATGCCAAGATCTGTCCAGTGTTTCCGCGTGGAGCGTAGCTGGTGTCCCAACGACCCACTGCTAGGTGTTCGACCAATCCTGTAGGCTGCTGACGTCAGTCCGGCGATTCCGGTGAAGGCTGATGCCTGGTTCACTGGTGTCCCGACGGCCCGAACTCGGTGCTACGTCGCGTGCTATTCAACTGGTCCCCGGCGTCGAGCTAGTCTACACCGACGGAGAGTTCCCCGGTGGCAGAATTTATTCCGAAGCCCGATTTGTAGTTTCACGGCAGCTTTCTAGCCGATGGCGTTGGTTTGTTTGTCCCTTTGCCACTTTCTCTGCAGCTCGGAGAGTATACTCGTAACCAATCTGTTGACAGCATCCCCGGTATGCTCGTCGTGGCACATCTCTTCGACGCTATTGTCAACTGTCCCACCAGGTATACCTCTTCGAACTTCTTCAAACTTCGCGCGTTCGAAGATCACGTATTCCGGTATCTCTTTCACGTCCACGACCTTCGGGCAAAGGGGGACGAAGCATGTCCAAAGCGATGCAGGTACTTCCGGAAGCGTCCGTGCCCGGACAAAAACTACGTCAAATGGACGTTCACCTTGCTATGCTTCCTATGTACCCACATCGACACATTTGGGATGCCATTCTACTCTTGCTACCACTTATCCAACGAATCCACTCTGACCAGTCGCCTAACATTTCGTGTATTCCTTCGCTGGAAGCATTCTAGATCCTCAGTCAGAGTGATGCAGATAGGAATCATCCTAGCAATGACAAGTACCGCCTCTGACGATATTGCTCTGTAAGCGCTCGCGACACGAACATTCATTTGGCGAAACGTGCTTATCAACTTCGTCCGGTTCCGCTTTGAGTTCAGCTCAGCAGCCCAGGCCGGTACGCCATACTTTATTATTGAAGATGAGACACCCGCCAGGAGACGTCTCGTGCTGCATCTTGCTCCTCCGTTATTCGGCATGATCCTTGTCAATGCGTTAGTTGTCCTCGCCACATTCTCTTATACATAGTGGACATGGCTGTTCTAATTTCACATCCAGGTGTTTCAGAGCGCGCATCGATGGGATGTATCGTCCTCAAACGCTGACCATGACGTGCTGAATTTGTTTACGGTTGCTGACTAGCACTACCTCCGTCTTGTGGAGATCCAGCTGCAACTTGACGTCAGCTATCCAAGATTCCACAATGCCTATTGTCTCTGCCGTCAACATCTCCCCCTCCTCAAGGGTTTCACTGGTTTTCGTCTGGAAATCTTTATCTGTAAAGTCGACGATCTCAACACCGCTGGGCTGTTCCAGTGTTAACACTCCGTTGTACATTATATTCCAGACCGTTTGGGCGAATATGGAGCCCTGAGGTACTCCCGCCGTGACCCTTATCGACTTCTGCCCCATGTTCGTCTCGTAGACAAGTACTCGTACAAATAATCCGGGACCCACATTCTATGCATCGCTATGGCGATAACGACCCAGCTGGCGCTGTTGAACGCGTTCTTCAATCGATCATAACCACGCCGCAGTACTGATGACCCCTTCTCTTTTGCTTCAATGCTTTCTCCGCGCTCGCGATGACTGTGCGGATGGCCTCAACCGTAGATATCTCTGTTGCCTTTCCCAAAGTTCACCAAGACTATCAAGCATATAGGCCGATACGATGCTGGATCTCATGGTGGCTTCCCTGGTTTTGGCAGCAACGCCAGCTTCTGGATCTTCCATGTGTCCGGGAAGTAACCTTCGTTCAGGCATTTCTGTAGAACCAGCCTGAACATATCCGGAAACGCCAAGATGGCGGTCTTCATTGCCACGTTGGGGATACCCTCCGGACCGGGAGCTTTCTTTGCTTTCAGCCCTCTTGCCACTATAAGGAGCTTGTCGTTGGAAACTCGATTGTCACCTGCATTTCCACCGTCTGCATCAACGTACGGTGCAGGCGGCCATACGGTTGGATCGTGCTTCGAGAAAAGACCCTACACGATAGTTTCAATTTGTCAGCGCACTTTTCAGCTGGCGTCGTTGGACCCTTAATTTTAGCCATCACGACACGATAAGCGTTGCCCCAGAGATTAGCGTTTACTTCTCTTTTCTGATCACGACGAACAGAGTCCGACGATATACGACCGTCAGCCCTAGGTTTGAAAGTAAATTTTTGAAGTGATTGCATAGTCTTTCTGTGTATGAGAAAACCAAAAAGTCACAGATTGAACCGTTCTAAACCAACACCACGGGTACTGATTTGATAAGCAGATTTTTGTTTTATTACACCAAGCCATAAAAACCACTTCGCTACACCGTTCGTATACAAACCTTTTTTTCCCAGAGGGATGGGAAGTCCAACCAGAGCTAACCGAATGGCAAATAGTGATTTGTTTTGATTTACTTTTGAGAGAAAAAACTGTTTGATCATACACGAGTGGAGTCAACTTTTGTTACTACGATTTTAGTTAGCTACGAACGTTGCAGGTTCGATCAAATTTTACCATAATCAGGGGAACAATATGCTTCAGTAGCAATAGCAAAACTCGAACTTGTTTCATTCCGGTTGAACAATTCAAATATTTTTCTATCGCAGCAACATTTTCCGCGATAATAAATAATACAACGGTCTGACGATATGGGATAGGAACACACGAACACTCGCTGGCTAAATTTATGCGTGAATCACATAAAATACAGCGAGATACCAGGAGGAAGGAGAAAAAGGCCATGATGTTCCGGAAGCTAGCGCCTATGGAAACCGAGCTTCAGCCTCGGAACCGAATGTCAGCACAATATAATTTTATATTCCTTCAAGCACAGGAATATTTCATCAGGCAGTAAAATAACAACCGAATCGGGGCGTCATCGATTTCGTCTTCGTTTGGTTCTTGATTGGTGAGTCGAGATAATTCACGAATTATCAGCTCCCGATTAGGGCGGTTGCCCATCCTTCCCGGTGATGGTGCCGCCTGGTGGCATTTACGGCATTATTGGCTGGTATGATAATGCCGCACTGTAGGCAATTTATGTCACTCAGCTCCCTCCCTCCGAGGGAACTCGTTAATAAGTGAGGAATCGAACCGGGATACAAGACTTTCGTCAAACGGGACCGGCAACGAATGACGCGGTTAGATTAATGCTAGAAATTCATTATGCTTCGATTGGATTTGGGAAGCGGGAGGAGACCATTTTTGCTATGGATGTAAATAAATTTAACGACTTTCTTAATCAAGGCACATCCAACGTTTATGGCCGTATGCGGAAGATTTCTGTTAAATTATATTTTATGGATTCATTATGTAAGAGCTCTCTCGTGTTTTTGGCATGGTTGATTATCAATTTATTAAATTTTAACTGTGATCTGGGTTGTTGGTTGCAAGCTGCCATTGTGTACAGGAACTGTAATCCTTTGTAATCATATTAGTTCCATTTTGCACTGATTTCGAGTTCCACAAGAAAAACTTTTGAAATATAACAATTGTAGTTTAAAAAAGTCTAAAAATTGGTAATCATAAATCGATTGAACAACATTTGGCCATAAATATTTAACGATTGTGTGTTTTTCCGAGTATCATGATGCTAGACTTTACACTCGGATTGCCCGTTAGGTGCTATATAGTCAAACATTTAATAGAGAAGCAGTTCAATATTAGGTTTACGACCGTAACATTCAATTCCCTACATAACGTAGCTACCCGACAAAATAAATATAGCCCTTTGCGGTTGTGTCCACTTTTATCTGAAAATCGAAACCAATAAGGCTTAAAAGCAACATTTGGCTCATTTCAAAAACTCATTAAACTGGTGATTAAGCAACCGACAGTAGAACCATCAACTTTTACAGCCACTTTTCCACATACGTAACCTTCATATATATACACACACGACCATTTGCCCGGAAGCAACCGAACCGGCAAAGCAATCACGTCTCCTTCCACGTCGGCCTGCAGCCTGAATCAATGCCGGACGGACGAACGGAAGGCAGGTACCGGTTTTATTCGAAGGCGTCAACTTTCGTTTGGTCCATTCAGCAGCCGCCGGAGCAACAGCAGCAGCGGCGGTGGCGGCAACGAAGCCGAACAGAACAGCCCAAAGTTTCACTTCATCCCGAAGAAGCGAAGCGATGTGTGGATGCGGGTGTAATTTAAATTTACCATGTCAAAAATTTACATTAACTAATTTCTCACTCCCCGGAGTGCCATTTGTTTGTGCAGAAACAGCGTTCCTCCGGATGGTGGTGGTGCTATGCTTCGACTACAGGCTACAAGCTATAACTTCCAGCTAGAACAAACTGGTGTCTCTAACTGGCTTCCGAAGCATCCCTGCACTCTATCTGGGTATGATTTGGGCATAATCCGCCACGGTTGTCTCCGCTCTGTTATCTACTCTCTTGCTCAAACCCCCGATGCCGCAGCAGAACTCCAGGCATAGAACATTGACTCTTGGCTGGGCGGTGAATCGACTCGGAGCCATGTTCCAGGGACTGCTTGGTGAGTTATTATACAGCCATCTCTCGGTTGTTTGAAATAGATGAACATTAATTGCCGGAGGAATACTTTTTCCTGGAGTGTTCGTTCGTTCGAATGCGCTCAAGTGTTCCAAAGTTTAAATGTAATAGATAATTTATAAGCGTAATCATATATGTGAATCTATTGGTAACGGGGTTATATAAAATCAATCGATTAAGTTTTAATATCAAAACTTGGTGCCCATTGTGTTGCAGTGGATTTTTGTGTCGAGCAGTAAAACACTGGTCAGGGTAAAGATCCGTTCACCGTTGGAAAATTCAACGGACTCTACCAAGCAGTTAGTAGTATTTTACCATGAAAATAGTAACATGGATGCGTGACTAGACGCTGTCCCATTTTTATCTGTCACGCCTGAAGACGCTCACCGTGCACGGTAGAGGAAAAGTTCGCACCTGCTGATCAAGTGTTTGACATCTGTTGCTAATAACGAGGGCTCTTTCCGTGGTGGCATAAACGTGTTGGGTAAGCTATGTCATGAAATTGGGAGGTGAGGAATGAAAAATTTGTGATATTTTTCACAAAAAGGAAAAGTGGATGTACTAGAACTCAAAAAACAGGCGCACGAGCTTAAAAACAAAAGCATAATAAACAAACTCTTCTTTTGCGTTAGCAGTGTTGCTAAACTTCTGTAAATATACGTAACATGGTTGCCGTCCACGATTTTTATTTATATTTTGAATTTCGGCCAGCTTTTTCAGACAAATGCTTCAATGTGTGGTGCAAAAAGCGATTCTAAAAATAAGACCACTTAACATATTACGAACAGGATGATGTTGACCGCCATTATGACACGTAAAAAGTGAGACAATGTGAGTGCGTTGGTCGACGGTAGCAAGTGGGTTGTTTGTGATCGCAATTCAATTAGCTTTTTTAATGTGTAAAGTGCACATCGACATTGTGTTTCCACACTGGGGCACCTATCGACGGAACATAGTTGCTTATTCCATACAACCACCAGTGGACAGTGTTGCCACTCAGAATAAAAGTTGGCCAAAATTTCAAAAAAAATCCAAATCACGAAGCTAGGTTATTTTAGTACTCTA
The DNA here is from genome assembly GCF_030247195.1 of Topomyia yanbarensis. NCBI lineage: Eukaryota > Metazoa > Arthropoda > Insecta > Diptera > Culicidae > Topomyia > Topomyia yanbarensis. Next base: position 54,463,029 of record NC_080670.1, read on the forward strand.
GATTAAATTTCGACATAAATGAATTATAAAAAAATATTTTGGATTTACGGTGGTGGTCCTAACACACAAATAAAGAAATTTACTACCAATCTGGAAAACATCAGTTTTGGTTTTGGTATAAGAGTTTGGTTGAACGGTATATTATTCGAAACCAATAAATTTCAGGTTTATTTTCAGGCATAGTGCGGCACGGAAACACATTTTTTGTACTGATAAGGCTTTATTTAATTATATTAGTTATTTTGCTATTGAACAGTAATGGAAGATAGCAATTCTTGTATTTCCTGTGGATATTCTAATTCATCACTCACTCGCTCATGCCTTAAAGTAGATATAATAGGGTCAAAAGCTACTATTAATTCAGTGAAAAATTTGTGATGATTTTCTCGAGTGATCCTTTCTTTTCTTTCTTTTATCTTTTTTATTGGAAGCCTCTTGAGTTTCTTCGGGCAAACGGCAAATTGGAACAATATACATTTTTATCAGTCTCTACGCATCGCTCGATCGAGATAGAAGTGTTTTGTTTTCGGTCTGTTGGAAAAAGAACAGTGCAGTAATCCGCGTTCAAGGTTATTTTGCCATTCTCTGCCTCTTCGGTTTGGACTTTTATTTTCTTTTGTGCGTGTGTTAACCGTTAGGCCACATTCCTCAACCTTTTGTTCGTAAAGCGAGGATTGAACAATAACCAGCTATTTAAGCTGGACTGGTGCGTCGTGGGAAACGAGTATACAGATAAGTGAAATCTACCTTTTTGATACATTTACGGCTTTTTCCCGTCTGCGCGGGTGCTGACCCCGTGCGTTGACGGTGTCGATGGCTTCCTCCCCGGATGGCCAAATGGAGATCGAGTCGACTCCTAAGGCTCTCCCCCGACCCAAACAATATCCAGAGCTCTCGACCGGTCCCTTTGTGGTCTTCTTTCGGCCCAAAACAAAATCGTTGAATCTATTACAGATTTCAAAAGACCTAACGGAACGGTTCTCGGCTGTGATCGAAATAAAAAAGGTCCGCTCAGACAGGCTGAGGGTCGTGCTGACTAACTCAAAGCAGGCAAACGATATTGCTTGCTGCGAGCACTTTACGAAGGACTATCACGTGTATATTCCAGCTGTGAAAGTACAGTCTGAAGGCGTTGTCACCGATGACAGTTTGACATGCGAGGATCTGCTGCAGTACGGGGTTGGCCGTTTCAGAGACCGCTTACTTCAGCCAGTGAAAATACTCGAGTGCAAGCGTTTGCACTCAGTAGTAGTTGCGGGGGATGGTTCAAAAACGTACCCCCAATCAAACTCTTATCGGTTGACCTTCGCTGGTACCGCTTTGCCAAATTACGTCCTCTTGCACAAGGTTCGTCTGCCTGTGCGTCTGTTTGTGCCGCGGGTCATGAATTGCACAAAGTGTAAACAATTGGGTCACACAGCCACCCATTGCACAGTGGTCCAGGAAGCGAAATTAGCGGGAAACAATTGTTAACGTATTCATCTTTAGGTTTAGAGATTTGGTGTCTTAGAAACATTTATTGTGCGTGATAAACAGCATCTTTTGGCTGAAACGGTTTTAGGGTGGCCCTTAAAATGTCAAAGTTGTAGATATTATTTCAAATTATAGTTCAGAGAGAATGATACTTTCTTCTGCAATATTATATAACAATTAATTCTGAGCAACTTTGTTGAAGATACTAACTTTGTATCTCAAACTGTTTTCATTTTATAGTGAGTTCCATATCATAACTTAGGGTGTCTCTCAAAAAAGCAGTTTTCTCCGCACAGTTTTTTAATATAATTTTTCTCACAAAAGTACCCTTCAGTGTACTTTTAGAGGATGATTAGAGGCAACTTTTGCTGAAGAAAGAAAAATTTTATCTTGTCTAGTTCAAAAGTTATACTTAATTTTTACTTAAAAATACGCCCTTTTCAAATGTCGATATCTCAAAAGGGGGCAAACGAAAATTGATAATTTTGAATGCATTTGAAAGGCTGTACTTTTGCCTACAATATTTTGAAAAATTGGAGAACGCTTTTTTGTCTTTCTAAAATAAATCAAATTTAAGTAAAAGCATTTTTGCGTATAATCCTACAGCGCTCATACTAAAAAATATTTGTTTTACGCTGATTCTGTGAATTCTTATAAAGACTTTTCAAGGATCACATACATTTGGAGGTTTTTCATAATGCAGATAGGGTAAATACCACCAGTCACCAATGACTTGACCTATAATTTGCTTTCAATTATTGCCAAGATTTCCCAAAATCTACACAAATTTACAAGCGATTTGGTTCATTTGCCGGAACGGTCTCAGCAGGTAGCAGTATCAAGATCTGCAATCTACTAATCTCAAACCAAAAAAAAACAAAATTGACCTTCATATAACAGTATTGTTGAAGTAAAAAAAATCTGATATCCTTCTGTTATATAAATGCATCAAATTATTCAACATAGTTTTTAATATTTTTAAATGAAATAAGAGAATCATTCAAGTACTTAAAACGACTGTCGTAGATTTGGTAGACCACTCTGCAAAGAGCTTAATTGAGTGCATCAAGTGCAATACTGAAACCCAGAAACTAAGCATGATTTCGATTATCAAATGGGGAACTGATGAGAGTTCGACTCATTGCAGCTAAGATGTAACGATTTCCAGTATTACACACACTAGCAGTAAACTTTAAAAGACGCGCTTATTGTGGTTTTTAAATCATCAAACTAATCTTCTACTTCAAAAATTAATGGGTATGATCAAAGCTTCATCGACGAAGATGAAAACCGAGAATTGCGCGAATGAAACAATTCCTATATACAGTATGTAAAAAAATTAAAGACACCCCTTTATCGTTTCAGTAGTTTTGGTCATAGGAAAGGTTTGTTGTATTGTACGATGAGCATTCTTTTAAAAATTTTGATATACCGTTTCACAGCCAACAAATAAAAACTAAATAAGTTACTCGTCGTAATAAAGTGTGGCAGTCTAGTAGTGGTAATAGGATTAAATAGAAAAGAACGAGGGTGTCTTTAATTATTTTACATACTGTACACATAGGCTTCTTTATGTAGGGGATGGGCGCATAAAAAACGCCTAAAAAGACTTCAGTGTATATTTTTATTTTCGATAGCTTCATTATGTTTGTTGGTGGTATAATAGGGTGGAAGTAAGAGGAAAGCGATTCTAGTTTCTATTGCACTCGTATACAGGTTATTTAATATACTGGTTCTCAGGAATAAATCAAATATATTGACCCTAACACATTGATCATAATTTATATGCATTTCAACGATAGGTCTAGTAATTAATGATAGAGTGTGCCACCCTAACGAGTGAGCCCAAAATAGGGTCATCACCCTATTTGAAATATGAAAAGCCTGCAAATTTATGTGATCCTTGAAAAGTTTTGACAAGAATTCACAGAATCAGCGTAAAACAAATATTTTTTAATATGAACGCTGTAGGATTATACGCAAAAATGCTTTTACTTAAATTTGATTTATTTGAGAAAGACGAAAAAGCGTTCTCCAATTTTTCAAAATATTGTAGGCAAAAGTACAGCCTTTCAAATGCATTCAAAATTATCAATTTTCGTTTGCCCCCTTTTGAGATATCGACATTTGAAAAGGGCGTATTTTTAAGTGAAAATTAAGTATAACTTTTGAACTAGACAAGATAAAACTTTTCTTTCTTCAGCAAAAGTTGCCTCTAATCATCCTCTAAAAGTACACTGAAGGGTACTTTTGTGAGAAAAATCATATTAAAAAACTGTACGGAGAAAACTGCTTTTTTGAGAGACACCCTAAGTTATGATATGGAACTCACTATAAAATGAAAACAGTTTGAGATACAAAGTTAGTATCTTCAACAAAGTTGCTCAGAATTAATTGTTCTAGAATATTGCAGAAGAAAGTATCATTCTCTCTGAACTATAATTTGAAATAATGTCTACAACTTTGACATTTTAAGGGCCACCCTAAAACCGTTTCAGCCAAAAGATGCTGTTTGTCACGCACAATAAATGTTTCTAAGACACCAAATCTCTAAACCTAAAGATGAATACGTTAACAATTGTTTCCCGCTAATTTCGCTTCCTGGACCACTGTGCATTGTAGCAATAAGGCCCGCTGTGGAAAATGCGGGGAGAATCATCTAGATGATTCGTGCAGTAAGAATGCTGAGAAGTGTCCTTACTGTGCACAGAATCTGCATGATATCTCGGCATGTCCCGCGTACAAACTACGCGGGGATAAACTAAAACGTTCCCTTGCTGGACGATCCGAACGTTCTTTTGCAGAAATGCTAAAGAAAGCTACACCACCAACCTCAACAAACATCTATGCTCACTTGCCTCCTAACGAGGGCGAGGCTGATGACCCACAAGAGGGAACATCTACTAGGGCGCCTAGAAGTTATAGGAAGAGGAGGAACATTTCCTCTCCTAAAGTTCGTTGTAAAGGCCAGAAGGTATCCCTTGACGGGACTCAGAAAGTCACATCTATTGGAAGTGTTGCAACCAAACCGAAGCAATTAGCTCCTGGTCTCGGAGGAATAAACTCAGAGAAGGAGTTCCCAGCACTTCCCGGAACATCAAAAATCCCAAGTGTTCCTCTGTTTCAGTTCGAGAATAATCGCGGCACTGGAATTATCAAACTCTCGGACATTGTGGACTGGATAATAAAAACATTCAATATAACTGATCCTATTAAAAGTCTTATGTTAGCTTTTCTCCCTACAGTAAGAACATTTTTGAAGCAGTTGACTGCTAAATGGCCCCTCCTTTCAGCGATTGTATCCCTCGATGGCTAACTCATCGAACGAGGTCACGGATTTGATCACTGTTCTACAGTGGAATTGCAGAAGTATCATCCCGAAAATCGATTCCTTCAAAATTTTAATAAATAATTTGAGTTGTGATGCATTTGCATTATGTGAAACTTGGTTAACTTCCGACATAGATCTCAACTTCCACGACTTTAATATTATTCGCCTGGATCGAGACACGCCCTATGGAGGAGTGCTTTTGGGGATCAAAAAGCGCTATTCCTTCTACAGAATTAACCTTCCCTCGATAACAGGTATTGAAGTTGTCGCTTGTCAAGTAACAACCAAAGGCAAAGATCTTTGCATAGCTTCCATGTATATTCCCCCCAACACCGCGATTGGGCATCGCCGGCTACATGACATCATAGAATCCCTGCCTGCACCGCGACTAGTTTTAGGCGACTTTAACTCTCACGGTACGGAATGGGGTTGCCTTTATGATGATAACCGTTCCTCTTTAATTCACAATATTTGCGACAACTTCAACATGACAATTCTAAACACGGGTGAAATGACACGGATTCCTCCCCCACCAGCGCGCCCAAGCGCATTAGATTTATCCCTTTGCTCGACCTCGCTAAAGTTAGAATGCGCGTGGAAGGTAATCCCTGATCCCCACGGTAGCGACCATCTGCCGATCGTAGTCTCAATCAATAACGGCTCAAGGCCATTGGAAACAATCAATATTTCGTATGACCTCACACGAAATATCGATTGGAAGAGCTATGCTGCCGCGATATCCGACAACATCGAATCTACTCAAGAACTTCCTCCGGAGGAAGAGTACAGCTTTTTGGCTGGCTTGATTCTCGACAGCGCGAATCAAGCTCAGACTAAGCCAGTACCCGGCGCGAACATACAAAAACGTTCTCCCAATCCCTGGTGGGATAAAGAGTGCTCAGACGTGTACGCAGAGAAGGCCGCCGCGTTTAAGACCTTCCGGAACGACGGGTTACCCGCTAGTTTTCGACAGTACGCGACGTTAGACAAGCGAATGAAGAGTTTGATGAAAGCCAAAAAACGCGGTTATTGGCGCCGGTTCGTCGACGGATTAACGAGAGAAACATCGATGAGCACTCTTTGGGGAACAGCCCGACGTATGCGAAATCGAAACAGTACTAATGAGAGCGTGGAATATTCAAACCGTTGGATATTCGATTTCGCCAAGAAGGTTTGTCCGGATTCCGCCCCGGCACAGAAGATCTACCGCGCCGCGTCCCGTCACGATAACGCGAACGAAACACCTTTTTCGATGGTGGAGTTCTCACTTGCTCTCTTGTCGTGTAACAATAAAGCTCCAGGGCCAGACAGAATCAAATTCAACTTGTTGAAGAATCTGCCAGACTCTGCCAAGAGACGCTTGTTGAACTTATTTAATAAGTTTCTTGAGGCTAACATTGTCCCACACGATTGGAGGCAAGTGAAGGTCATCGCCATCCAAAAACCAGGAAAACCAGCCTCCGACCACAATTCGTATCGACCGATCGCAATGCTATCTTGTATCCGGAAGTTGTTCGAGAAAATGATCCTATCCCGCCTCGACAATTGGGTCGAAGCAAATGGCTTACTGTCAGATACACAATTTGGCTTTCGCAAAGGCAAAGGGACGAATGATTGTCTTGCGTTGCTCTCAACCGAAATTCAAATGGCCTATGCTAGTAAAGAGCAGATGGCATCAGTGTTCCTAGATATAAAGGGGGCTTTTGATTCAGTTTCTATCAACATTCTTTCAGAGAAGCTGCACCAGCATGGTCTTTCAGCGACTTTAAACAACTTTTTACTAAACTTGTTGTCGGAAAAGCACATGCATTTTTCGCATGGTGACTTATCGACATCACGATTTAGCTACATGGGCCTTCCCCAGGGCTCATGTCTAAGCCCCCTGTTATACAATTTCTACGTCAACGACATTGATGAATGTCTTGACAATTCCTGCACGTTAAGACAACTTGCAGACGATGGCGTGGTGTCTGTTACGGGACCCAAAGCTGTCGATCTACAAGGACCATTACAGAATACCTTGGACAATTTGTCTGCTTGGGCTATTAAGCTGGGTATCGAATTCTCCACGGAGAAAACTGAGCTAGTTGTATTTTCAAGGAAGCGTGAACCAGCACAACTACAGCTTCTATTAATGGGTCAAACTATCGCTCAGGTCTTCACAGTAAAATATCTAGGGGTCTGGTTCGACTCGAAAGGTACTTGGGGATGCCATATTCGGTATCTGACACAGAAATGCCAACAAAGGATCAACTTTCTTCGTACAATAACCGGAACGTGGTGGGGTGCCCACCCAGGAGACCTAATTAGGTTGTATCAAACAACGATACTGTCGGTACTGGAATACGGATGCTTCTGCTTTCGATCCGCCGCGAACATACATTTCATCAAACTCGAAAGAATTCAGTATCGTTGTTTGCGTATCGCCTTAGGGTGCATGCAGTCGACCCATACGATGAGTCTCGAAGTCCTGTCGGGCGTTCTCCCGCTGAAAAATCGATTTTGGGAACTCTCATATCGATTGCTCATTCGATGCGATATCTTGAACCCGTTGGTGATTGAAAATTTCGAAAGGCTTGTTGAGCTCAATTCTCAGACCCGTTTTATGTCCCTGTACTTTGACTACATGGCGCAAAATATTAATCCTTCTCCTTACAATCCCAACCGTGTGCATTTCATAAATACTTCTGAATCTACTGTTTTCTTCGACACATCCATGAAAGATGAGATTATTGGAATTCCGGACCATATACGCCCACAAGTGGTTCCAAATATTTTTTATAATAAATTCCGAGAAGTCGACTGTTCTAAGATGTTTTATACTGACGGATCAAACCTCGAAGGATCCACTGGCTTCGGTATTTTCAATCAAAAGTTCACCGCCTCCTACAAACTCAGTGACCCTGCTTCAGTTTACGCCGCAGAACTAGCTGCTATTCAGTATACCCTTGGAGTCATTGACACATTACCCGCAGACCATTACTTCATCGTCTCGGATAGTCTGAGTTCTATTGACGCTATTCGCTCGATGAAACATGGAAAGCATTCCTCGTATTTTTTGGGGAAAATACGGGAGCTACTGAGTGCTTTATCTGACAAATCTTTCCAGATTACCTTGGTGTGGGTCCCTTCTCATTGCTCCATTCCGGGCAATGAGAAGGCGGACTCCTTAGCTAAGGTGGGTGCCATTGAAGGTGACGTTTTTGAAAGACCAATTTGCTTCCACGAATTTTTCAGTATTACTCATCAGAGAACCCTCGAAAGTTGGCAAACCTCGTGGAGCAATGGGGAGCTAGGAAGGTGGCTACATTCGATAGTCCCTAAGGTATCGACGAAACCTTGGTTCAAGGGGATGGATGTGGGTCGTGACTTCATTTGTGTGATGTCCCGACTCATGGCGAACCATTACACGCTGGATGCACATCTCCGACGTATTGGGCTCGTGGAGAGTGGTATCTGCGCTTGTGGCGACGGTTATCACGATATAGAGCACATAGTCTGGGCGTGCACCGAGTACAGTTCCGCCAGGTCTCGGCTTGTGGACACCCTCCGGGCCCGAGGAAGACCACCTAACGTCCCGGTTCGAGATGTGTTGGCAAGCCGCGATGTCCTCTATATGTCCCTTATATACACCTTCATAAAAACCATCAATATCCAACTTTAACTGCCCCTTTTTCCTTATCATTCTCAGAAGCGCTCTCTTCCACCTGTACCATACACCCACGATGGTTTGATGCGACTCCAAGGCGACACACAACATCCCTGTCGAATGAGCCAACAAACACGGGACCTAAAGCACGAACATCACACGCACAACTCGAAATGTAGCCGATCAACATCTGAGCTGCACTATGAAATCGTCTGGAGAAACCCCTGCCATCTCGAGAACGACCACCCGGCGTCCCAGTACATGATTCTTCCTGATGAAGACCACCCTGATTCTGTAATCCATCCGTTGATCTCCCGAAGTCTGAAACTGAAATAATGTTCTCCCCCTGCCATTTTTGTCCACCCTACTTCCCCTGACTCTTATACACAGAAGTAACACCCCTTCCCCCCCAAATATCTTCATGAAGCATTTAGCTCTTCTTGCCTTTTCTAGTTTTAACTATTATATTATATGATCTCGTTGAAAATGCCCAACTCTACTACCACATAAAATAACTCTAATTAATGTCTCCGAATCTTTACAAAATTTAATAACGCCCTTTAATTATTTCTACTTTTAAGATAGTCGTGAAAATTTTCCCCCTTAGTTAAACATTATTTGCTCCAATAATCTCATTGCTAAAAATGTCAAACCATATTGCCATAAAAACTAAATGACCCCTCTAATCTTACGAAAATTATACTACCCCCTTGTGTATATGTATAGCTATAAATTAGCCTTAGTTTAATTTCAAAAATCAATATGTAAGCCCCTAGTTTTAAGTAATTTAAAATGTAAAACAAAACAAAATTGGCACCTTTAAGCTAACGCAAACCTGCCTTATCAAATAAACGAATTGAAAAAAAAAAAATACATTTTTATTGTTTTATTTTTTTATATATTATTATCTATTTGATTATATTGTTTTGTTTGCATTACATTTCTAATTTAGTATATTGGATGTTCATTAGGGTGGCACAAACTTTCGAAATCGGTTGAACCGATATAGAACAACTCGCAAGTCGATCTCAAACTACTATGCAAAATATTGATGCAATTGGTTGCACTATAATTTAGCACAAATGGTTTAAAGATTGTATGAGATTCAATATGGTTGAATAACCAATTGCATTTAAATTTGTTTTGTCTTGTCCCTATGCATTCCAAAAATATGTACTATACAAATTCGGAAAGATGCAACGAAATTTTTCAACTTTCCCAAAGACAGTAAATGGATCAAAAGTTATTCCAAATGCAATGCTTAAGAGTCGTTAGTGTGAATGAAATTTGAATTTATCTGGAAACTCTGGCTGATTCTTTAATCAAGTTAACCGTGCTGTATTAGTTGATAACTCCATTATGCTGTTCACCAAATACGCGATCTTATAGGTCAGATGGTATCGTTAGTAATATCCAATCTGATGAACAGGAGTTCGGTCCTATTTTTTCAAGAATTTTTTTTCAGATGAAACACGATTTTTCCTTATTTGAATAAGTATGGTTGTCCGTTATATACACAATTATACAGTTCAAGACACAACATTTGTCTCTAGTAACAGATATCGGCAGAATAACTTAATCCAATATTTCAGTTATAGCATGTAAGTGGACTGCCGCTCGAGACAGGAATAACTTTTATGTGCTGAGCGCAAAATAACTTCTGAATTCCGTATACTAGTAATTTACCTTTTAATATAAAATAGATCGCCATAAGTAATGCCGCGTGTTAGAATAATGAAATGAAACTATTTAATCACGTTTTTGTTTTTAATTCTATTTTATTATATGTATGTTTTATTTTCTTTGAATAATGTCTAAGCCGCAATAATTTAAGAGAGAAGCGGTTTCAGTTTTCTATGGTATTCAACTACCTGTAGTAAATACTTATGTTGCACTGGATCTTTGGTTATCCTGTTATTGAAATCAGTAGCAACTTTTACCGCTCGTTCAGCCACATCATTAACTACTTGTAGTGCTGCAATCCTTCGTTGCGCATTTATATACGATACTTCAGTGACCCATGACCGGTGGTGTTGAAATGAAGCTGGTGTCTATCTCGAGAATTTCAAAAAAAATCATTGTTGCCGAAGTAAAAAATCGGCTAGAGTTGCATTCTTCCGGATTTTGGCGGCTTTTAAAGGTATCTTTGGTTCCGTGTCAGATGAATTTCTCCACTGACATGTACTATTGAGACGTCTAACCATTTTTAGTTTTTCATCAGGCAACACTTCGTTGTCGAAAAATGCTATACCGATATTTTGCTCAGATAAATACCAGAGATGGTTCTGGAATGCTTTTTGTGCCACTGTCGAAAACTCACGGTCAAAAAAACTGTTAATATCACGCCAAAACTCCAAATCAGCTCTTGGTGCAACCAAGGCACTTCTAGAGCGGAACCAATATTTTGTATAAACTTGAGATATAAAAATACAAAGTTTTCCGTAGTGCTTGATTAGCTTGTTGTCTATGGTTTTAATCTGATGCCCCAACATCCAGATTTTCAGCACATAGATTGCTCGGCCCATCCATCGCGCACGACTTAGTGATCCAGCTTTCTGAAACCGAGCACCAGTTGGCAAGGATCCCCCTAGAAATAATACAACCAATTCCAACATTTCTTTGTAGTCATCGCGAGGATGAACTTCAAGCAGCATAGAGTTACAAAACTCCACAATATTGTCACGCCAACCCGAACAATATTTTTTAAACTGAGGTACATCCAAAACCGTGCGAAAATTTTCTGTGTCGAAATGGCCATCGTTGAATTTTTTTTGGACTGACTTGAAATTATCAAGTTGATTTGATCGCGAGCTGTCTCCGTCAATCTCGAACACATGTCTCAGTACCACCTCTGCTACATGGTGCCTGCATGCCAAAGCGAGCATCCTTCGTCTTAACAATGATGGCAGTTGCACTATGACACCATTTTTTGCGCCAGAGTTCACGCTTGTCGTGTCAAAACACATTGCAACCACCTTTTCCTCTACTGACCACTCTTCTGATGCCTCTTTTACCGCGATAGTTTCCAAATTAGCTGTGCCGTTCGGTAGTGCTGGGATTGCAAGGAGTTTCGAAATATTCTCTCCGGTGACTACTATCGCTAAGCGATCCATTCGATTGCCGTTCACATCTGGAAGAAACTTTCCATCCCAGTGAACCGTCAGCGGAACTCCTGGATTGAACAGGTCCTTGATCTACAAAATGATTTTAAGAAGTTGCATTATCTTGTGAGTAAAGACATTTTACCTGCTTAGCAAGCTCATCTCTACGCTCGTGTCGAGTCCGTCTGATAGTTTCGCGATTTGTAGCATAATCCGAAACATTAGAAAATTCTGTATGACCGTCTAAAATAATAGATTCTAAAATTAAACTTGCATTCCGACTTGATGTTCCGGTCCTTTCTAATGCAGCCGACGCTCTAGGCGTAATAATGTTAATTAATGGCTCTATGCCTAGGAACATCCATACACGATGGTTTCGAATTATCAGAATTCGCTAAATCAATCGAACTTGCCGTATATTTCAATCGCTTATGTCCATCATCGCATTCGGCAGCCTGTGATCAAGAAATGGGTATTTAGTCAGATTTTTAAAATAAAACTACAAAATACAATACTTACTTCACTGCTTATGGCCGTTGCGCAAGAGAATAGCTTAGATTTAAAACACAAAAATTCTTCGCGCATTCTTTTGTCGTAGGCAGTGTTTCGCTTTCTATTTGATCTCAACTCTAGAACATAAATATTTATGTGAATATTTGGTTTATATTTACTTGTATTGTTTTTAATATATGAATATTTACTTCTCCATTTTTCGTATATACTTTTTATTTCACGCTGTAGCAAATTTCTTCGCTTTATCCTGAAACCGTCGATCGTCATTTCACTCAAATGCTTCGAGACTTTCTTTGTGCTTTCACAAATGGTTAAATTTTTGTCATGGTTGTGATAAAACACAAATTTCAAAATATCCGAATTGGTCGGTATTCGGTTCGCGGGAAGATCAGATGTGGTGGCTCCCAACAAATATATACAATTATTGGAACGTAGAATTCGTTTTATCGTTGACATTTTGAAAAATAGATTAAGATAAAAAATGATGTTTCTCGAGGCAAACTAGATCATACCTTTATAAAAATAACAATTACTATTTATAAAAAGGAAACGGCTAGATTAGACTTTGTCCAATCATAGGATATTTTCTTCGTCTTTTCTTTTGATAGCTAGATAAATTTGAACACCATTTGCACAGCACTTCCTTCTGAATCAGCTCTAATAGAAATTAATTGTAGATTTTAGTTTTAGTCCCAATAGCATGTGATCAAGCTTTCAAAACAACAAGCATCGGTACCGCTTCGGTCTAGTTTGTATTTCTACCCTTGAATTGAAATGCATAAATTATTGCACACCGGTAAAAAAATATTGATGCTGTTGCAATTCGATCTTGCGATCTTTGGATCACATGTTTCAGAAATTTAATGAAAAGTCATTGTTTTCCTATAGTAAATTTCATACAAATTTGTAATCGCTTGTGCTAAAACATGCTCCAACAGATTTAATTCAAATTTTGCATATGAATACGATGGCCAATTGCCAATTTTTCTAATCTGGTTCTGCATTGTTTCATTTTTTTTCATACATCCTTGTGCCACCCTAGTGTTCATCCACAAGTGGTGACTTTTCATCCCTATTGTTTACATGAATCAGTTAATTATTATTAAGATATAATATGCTTTCGCTGTTTTTTCAGTAGGATGTTTTAAACCTACTTGTTTTGTGAATAAGGAGCTAAACAAATCTTATATGCATATGAAGGTTTATTTTCCTTTTCTTTTCGTTGATCGTTTAGCAACACACTCGCAGTTGGCTATATTTTGCGGTACTCGTTTGTCGGTTGATTTCGTGTATGAGGTGGTAGATGATAGGTTACATAGCGGTGCTTTTTGGACCCTTGCTTGGCCGGGGTGACACTTGCTGCTTGATAGGATTGTATAGAGTACTTGACAATTTGTAACTGTATTAGTGTGTTCAACGGTTGTTTTCCTCCACCTGTCATAGATGGAGGACAACAAATCGAAAATAGCTTTTCGGTCGGATTATTTTCATGTTGGTATATAACCAACCGGAATTGTACGTCCCCCGAATAAGTTTTACGGCGAAATAGAGCATTTCAATACTATTATAAATACTTTACGAGAGCTATTCTAAACGTTTAAATTGGCTGACAGTTTTATATATGACAGCTGGAGGAAAACAAACCTCCAATTAGTGTCTGTGAAATTATTTGCATAGAACATTATTGTTTATACCCTACCATTTCGGTACGGTACCGTGTCTCCTTAGTTAACCGGATCGTCTTTTGCAACTCGACCAGGTTAAAAAGCAGCTTCAGTGCATCTTTCAGCTCATTCACAGCAGCGATGCCACATGTTTTTGTGAAATGTCTGTAGAAAAATAATTAAAATGTCTGTAAAAGTCTGTAGATTGTTGTTTAAACTTTCTTTACACTATGTTATTACTTGAAAAGTAGCTTGAAATTTGTAAACTATTGTGAAGGAATCACTCGTATTCGGATGAAATTATTCAAGTGCAATTTTGTTGAACACTATTTCTCTTTGAAAATCTGTAGATTTCTTATTACGTCTGTAGGAGACCATCAAAAGTCTGTAAAATACAGATATGTCTGTGAATCTGGCATCGCTGATTCACAGTCCTGATATCATCCTGGTCTCTACACATAATCACTGTCTACGGGCTTAAGGCTTTAACTTCTGCCCTTTCACCCGATATGTGGTAATAATCTCTTGTATAGTTGAGCTGTTAATCTTGGGGTCCTCCTTCAACTCGAGTATATGTATGTTATTGTGTATATGTGTGTATGTTTGTATACATGTATTACAATGCGTATATGTATGTAGGTATTTGTATATGTATGTGTGTATGAATGTATGTGTATATTTTTATGTATACATGTGTGTATCTATGTATGTAAAAAAAATGGAATTTTGAATTTTTTTTTATTCATTTCGTTTATTTGATAGGCACAAATGCGTTAGCTTGGCGGTGCCAAATTCTTTTGTTTTTACATTTTGGATATTTTAAAACTAGGAGGTTACAATGGCGAAATATTTTTTTTTTTTTAAAAGAAAAATTTTACAGCTATCTTAAGACTAGAAATAAGATTCTATATACAAGAGAAGGAGCAAAAGATTTTTTTTTTATGAAAAATTTTAAAACAAGGAATTCAATAGTAATAGTTTTTTTAGGAAATATTTACAGTTATCTTAAAACTAACAATATAGTTTGGTACACAAAAGGGGGAACAAATGTTTATGAGAAAATTCACCGGTGTTTTAAAACTAGGGATACAATTCTATTTACAAGATGGGGGACAATAGTTTTAACAAAGAGGTAAAATTACAACTATCTTAAAACTAGGAATACAGAATACAAATTTGAACTTTTTTAGCGGAGACTTATGCTTGGTCAAGATATTCAGAGGGGGCTGTAGAAGCAGTTGTATCAAGGACAGGGGAGAGAAAGCGTAGATGGTGACCGGGAGAGAAGAGCAAAACTTGCAACTTTCGGGCAAACGGGAGATCAGCGAGACAAATTAGCGCCTCAGTCTAGTAGGTCGGATTGGCGGATGGTATTCTTCGGACCCGCGGGAAATCCTTCAAAAGTCATCGGACCTCGAGTCGCTCTCGCTTCAGTTTCCGTAGTGGTAAGTGCGACGGCGGTTACATAGTTGCAGTCTGGAGCTGATCGGTCCCAAAAGGCAGGAGAAAACTTCTAAAACGAGAAATAAAAAGAGAGGGGCTAAATTGGGATATTTATCGTTTTTATGAAAGCATAAATAAGGGACATATAGGGGAAATCACGATTTGCCAGCATATCTCGGACTGGGACATTGGGTGGTCTACCTCGGGCCCGAAGGGAATCCTTTAACTGAGACCTGGCGTCACAATACCCGGCGCATACCCAGACAACGTGCTCGATGTCGTGATAGCCCTCGTCACAAGCGCACAGACTACTCTCCGCAAGCCCAATACGCCGCAAATGCGCATCTAAGGTGTAGTGGTTGGACATAAGTCGGGACATTACACGAATAAAATCCCGACCCACATCCATCCCCCTGAACCAAGGCTTCGTTGATACCTTTGGGATAATGGAATGTAGCCATCGTCCAAGTTCACCATTGCTCCACGAGGTTTGCCAACTGCTGAGTGTCCTCTGACGACAAATACTAAAAAATTCGTTGAAGCAGATTGGTCTTTCATATATGTCACTATTTAATGCGCCCACCTTTGCTAATGAGTCGGCCTTTTCATTGCCCGGAATAGAGCAATGAGAGGGGACCCAAACAAAGGTAATTTGATAAGATTTTTCAGATAACGTACACAAGGACTCCCGTATCTTCCACAGGAAATATGGGAATTGCTTTTTGGGCTTCAT
The DNA here is from genome assembly GCF_030247195.1 of Topomyia yanbarensis. Classification (NCBI taxonomy): domain Eukaryota; kingdom Metazoa; phylum Arthropoda; class Insecta; order Diptera; family Culicidae; genus Topomyia; species Topomyia yanbarensis. The sequence goes on from NC_080670.1 coordinate 54,478,936, forward strand.
CGCACGAAGAGCCTCGATGGAGCTGAGGCTGTCCGAAATGATGAAGTAGTGATCTGTGGGCAGAGTGTCGATGATCCCAAGGGTGTACTGAATTGCAGCTAACTCTGCGACGTAAACTGAAGCGGGATCATTGAGCTTGAATGAAGCGGTGATAGTATTGTTGAAGATACCGAAGCCAGTGGACCCATCGAGATTTGATCCGTCAGTGTAGAACATTTTGTCACAGTCGGCTTCTCGGAATTTATTATAAAATATATTGGGGATCACTTGAGGGCGTATATGGTCCGGGATTCCACGAATCTCTTCCTTCATGGATGTGTCGAAGAATACAGTAGAATCAGAAGTATCTAGGAAACGAACACGGTTGGGAGTATATGAAGAAGGGTTAATGCTCTGTGCCATGTAGTCGAAGTACAAGGCCATAAATCGGGTTTGAGAATTAAGCTCGACGAGCCTCTCGAAGTTTTCAATCACCAACGGGTTCAGAATGTCGCATCGGATGAGCAATCGATATGAGAGTTCCCAAAATCGATTTTTTAGCGGAAGAACGCCCGCCAGCACTTCGAGACTCATCGTATGGGTCGAGTGCATGCAACCCAAGGCAATGCGCAAGCAACGATACTGGATTCTCTCCAGTTTGATGAAGTGTATGTTCGCAGCGGAGCGGAAACAGAAACACCCGTACTCCATCACCGACAATATCGTTGTTTGGTATAACCTGATCAGGTCTCCTGGGTGAGCACCCCACCATGTTCCAGTTATTGTTCGGAGAAAATTGATCCTTTGTTGGCATTTCTGTTTCAGATACCTAATGTGACATCCCCAGGTACCTTTAGAGTCGAACCAGACCCCGAGATATTTAAATGTGAAAACCTGGTTGATCGTTGCACCCATTAATAGAAGCTGGAGTTGCGCCGGCTCACGCTTCCTAGAAAAAACAACCAACTCAGTTTTCTCCGTGGAGAACTCAATACCCAGCTGAAGAGCCCAAGCAGACAAATTGTCCAAGGTATTTTGTAATGGTCCTTGCAAGTCGGCAGCTTTGGGCCCTGTAACAGAGACCACCCCGTCGTCTGCAAGTTGCCTTAGCGTGCATGAATTGGCAAGACAATCGTCAATGTCATTCACGTAAAAATTGTAGAGGAGGGGACTTAGACATGAGCCCTGGGGAAGACCCATGTAGCTAAATCGCGATGTTGTTAAATCGCCATGCGAAAAGTGCATGTGCTTTTCAGACAACAGGTTTAGCAAAAAGTTATTTAAAATTGGTGAAAGACCATGCTGGTGCAGCTTCTCTGACAGAATGTTGATAGAAACTGAGTCAAAAGCTCCCTTAATATCCAAGAAGACTGATGCCATCTGCTCTTTGTTAGCATAGGCCATTTGGATTTCTGTAGAAAGCAACGCAAGGCAATCGTTCGTCCCTTTGCCTTTGCGGAAGCCAAATTGTGTATCTGACAGTAAGCCATTTGCTTCAACCCAATTGTCGAGGCGAAACAAGATCATTTTCTCGAACAACTTCCGAATACAGGACAGCATTGAAATCGGCCGATACGAGTTGTGGTCGGAGGCTGGTTTTCCTGGTTTTTGGATGGCGATGACTTGCCTCCATTCATAAGGGACAATGTTACCCTCAAGAAACTTGTTAAATAAATTCAACAAGCGCCTTTTTGCAGTGTCAGGCAGATTCTTCAGCAAGTTGAATTTGATTCTGTCTAACCCTGGGGCGTTATTGTTGCACGATAAGAGAGCAAGTGAGAACTCCACCATCGAAAACGGTGTTTCGTTCGCGGTATCGTGAGGAGACGCGGCGCGGCACGTTTTCTGTACCGGGACAGAGTCCGGACAGATCTTCTTGGCGAAAGCGAATATCCAACGGTTTGAATATTCCACGTTCTCGTTGGTACTATTACGGTTACGCATACGTCGAGCCGTACCCCAAAGAGTGCTCATCGCTGTTTCTCTCGTTAACCCGTCGACGAACCGGCGCCAATAACTGCGTTTTTTGGCTTTCATTAGACTCTTCATTCGCCTTTCTAACGACGCGTACTGTTGATAGCTAGCGGGTAACCCGTCTTCCCGGAAGGCCTTATATGCAGTGGACTTTTCCGCGTACAGCTCTGAGCACTCTTTATCCCACCACAGGGTGGGAGACCGTCCATGGATATTCGCGCTGGGTACTGGTTTAGTCTGAGCTTGATTCGCACTGTCGAGAATCAAGCCAGCCAAAAACCTGTACTCTTCCTCCGGAGGAAGTTCTTGAGTGGATTCGATTTTAACGGATATCGCGGTCGCGTAACTCTTCCAATCAATGTTCCGTGTGAGGTCATACGAGACATTGATTGTTTCCGATGGTCTTGAACCGTTAGCAATTGAAATCACGATAGGCGAATGATCGCTACCGTGGGGATCAGAGATCACCTTCCACCTGCAATCTAACTGTAGCGATGTCGAGCAAAGTGATAAATCCAACGCGCTTGCGCGTGCTGGTGGTGTAGGAATCCGCGTCATTTCTCCCGTGTTTAAGATGGTCATGTTGAAATTGTCGCAAAGATCTTGGATTAATGTTGATCTATTATCATCATGAAGACAGCCCCATACCGTACCGTGCGAGTTAAAGTCTCCCAGAACTAGCCGCGGTGCCGGTAAGGATTCCGTGATATTACAAAGCGTTCGGTGCCCTACCGAGGCTCTAGGAGGAATGTAGATGGAAGCAATGCAAAGGTCTTTACCTTTGATTAGAACTTGACAAGCGACAATTTCAATGCCTGGTGTCGAAGGGAGGTTAATTCGGTTGAAAGAATAGCACTTTTTGATCCCCAAAAGTACTCCTCCATAAGGGTTTTCTCGATCCAGACGGATTATATTAAAGTCGTGGAAGTTGAGATTTATATCGGAAGTTAACCAAGTTTCACATAATGCGAAAACATCACATTTTAAACTGTTTAGTAAGAATTTGAAGGAATCGATTTTCGGGAGGATACTTCTGCAATTTCACTGTAGGACAGTGATCGAATCAGTGACCTCGTTCGATGACTTAGCCATCGAAGGATACGATCGCTGCAAGGAGGGGCCATTTAGCAGTCAACTGTTTCAAAAATGTTTGCACCATAGGGAGAAAATATATCAGAATGCTTTTAAGAGGATCAGTAACATTGAAAGCTGTGAAAATTAAGTCCACTATGTCAGAAAATTTCATTAGTCCGCTACTGGACTGAGTATTTGTTTGAAAAAAGGGAACACTTGGGGTTTTTGGTGTCCCTGGAAGTGGTGGATACTCCTTGTTAGAATTAAAATTTCCAAGTCCTGGAGCAAATTGCTTCGGCTTTAGTGCATCACTTCCGTTGGATTTATTGATTGTAGTTGGCGCACTCTGAGTGGACGACACCTTGGCACCCTTACGAGGCAATCTAGGGGAAGCTTGATTTTTCCTCTTCCTGGACTCCCCTGGGTTAACCAAAGATGTTCCCTCTTGTGGGTCGTCAGATTCTTGCTCAACGCCAGCCAAAAGAGCAAAGGAATTTTCGGAAGGGACAGATGGCGAAGCATTCTTAAGAATTTCTGCATAAGAGCGCTTCGAGCGTTCCTTAAGGGAGCGCTTAATTTTATCCCCGCGCTGTTTGTACGCGGGGCATGATTTAAGATCATGCGGAAGGCCCCCGCAGTAAATACACTTCTCAGTTTCTCCACTGCAAGAGTCATCCTCATGTTCTCCCTCGCATTTGCCGCACCTTTTCTTATTGCCACAATAGGTGGCTGTGTGGCCCAGCTGCTTGCAATTGCTGCAGTTCATTACCCGCGGTACAAACAGGCGAACCGGTAGACGAACCTTATCCAGGAGGACATAGTTGGGGAGGGAAGACCCGGAGAAAGTCACCCGAATCGAGTCTGACAATGAATAAGTTGTCTTATTATTCTCAGTTTTTGCTGAATACAATTGCTTGCATTCCAGAATCTTCACATGTTCAAGTGAGGGGTCCTTAAAGCAACCAACTCCATACTTCAACACGTCTTCGCACTTCAAACCCGGTTCGGCAACGACCCCGTCGATCTCCACTGCCAAACAAGGTATATACACCTTAAATTGCTTTGTAAAGCGCTCGCTGCGAGCAATCTGGTTTGCCTGGTCGAGGTCATTCACTAATATGCGTATCTTATTAGCTCTAACACGTGTTATCTGAGCTACGGCCGGGTAGTTAGCAGTCAGCTCCCGTGAGATCTCTAAAATATTAAGCGATTTCGTAATGGGCCGGAAATAGACCACCCAGGGCCCAGTTGAACTGGGTGGATATGTTTTAATACGAGGAGGACTGGGGGAATCAGGGGAGGGAGTAATTTCGGGTTTATCCGGTATATCCATGGGAATATCATTCCCATCCAATGTTACTTCGCCCTCGGCCATTTAGGCACGAGGATAGCACGTGGTGTAAACGAGAGATGAAACTTATATTCAGGGGAAAGGGATCTAAGAAGTAGCGACAGATCGGGGGAAAGGGAAATGAGAAAAAAAAAGATACTTAGCTTATATAGCGGCTTGTCCGGTTATTGAACTATTCACTTCACCAACCTAGGCACCGGCGAACAAAGCCTGCCGCAAACAATGACTGGCCTTCACAATGTATATATTTATATTGATCTACTCTATGCACAGCACAAGAAAACGATCTGCTTCGATCGAGAGTTCAGACGATTGGAATTTTGAATTTATTTTTATGCACATATTTGTAGCGTGAATATAAATGTAAAATTGCATTCCACCACAAATACACGGGATGCCAATGCACTTTAATGTATTTTTAATCCAATATTGTTGTAAAATAAATGACATGTAATATTATACGAATGAAAGTGTAAAATCATATGCTTTTTGATGCTCCCATTGAGTGCATCGAATTCAACTTAATTGTCAATCAATTTTTTGATTCAAGCTTTGTATGTTTACATTCGTATTGAATTACATGTTGTTTGAATTTCATTATTTTTTGGTGTGTTTATGTGTATATGTGTGTATATGTACATATCAATGTTGAAAAAATGGTTGCATTATACATGGGATTGTTTTGTAGTGCACACATATAATCTATTAATGTGAAAAACTGATACTTCTGGATAGAAGTCGGATCTTCCTTCAATTACAGCCCCTTGAAGATGTCCAATGGAACAACTTACACAAGTCCAACAGGCAGTGACACCAGACTAAGAGAAATGAAAGCGCTGAGGAAAACACGGAGTCTATCGGTTCTTTTCTAGTATTTCTCCTTTTCTTTCTTAATTAAGCAGGAATTCCAAAAAATGTGGATGAGAGTCAAAAGAGACATAAATGGGAGATAGAAATGAAGGTAGGAAACTGCAAAAATGGTAAGTTTTCTAGTACACATATGTTATGTTATATATACAAATTGAACCAATATACTAAATACGCGTCAATTTCCTGCTTAAATGGAATCGAAAGTCTTACTGTAATGTTACAATCCAATTGATACAAACATTACAGTAAGGCGGGGCTAGTTGATGGAACGATGACCTCGGAACATGTCTGGCACGGTACACGAAATGGGTCATCGGAAAGTCAATTGAGCTAACACCTTCCTAAATCCGTGAACCAAGTTATTTGCATGAATGTTTAAATACATGCAAACATCTTTTTTCTGTAAATCACTACCAGCTAGTGGGAGATAGGATGGTTAACACACACACACACAAAAGGAGCTAAACAAATCTTATAAACTAACTTATAAACTATAAAGAGAGCTAATCGTTGCAATAGAAGAAAGCAACGATTTTTGTCGGAAGGTGCTTATAATACTGTTCGTCATAGTTTCTAATGTTTCTATGTTTGCAAGTTGGTGCAACTCATTTGTGCTAAACCAGGGAGGCCGCTTCAAAATCATTTTCAGAATTTTATTCTGAATCCTTTGAAGCGTTTCTTCCTAGTAGCACAACAACTTGCCCAGATTGGCCCAGATTTGTTTATAAATTAATAGTTTGTTCTTTAGGCAGAGCCTAGAATTCCTATTTATAAGAAGGTATAAACATTTTTAATATTTGTTGCATTTTGTTTGGATTCCTTCAATGTGATCCTTAAAAGTGAGTTTTTTTATTGTAAATCAAACCCAAGTATTTAACTTGATCTGACCACGTTAAATTCAAACCATTAAATTTCATAATATGGTTATTATTTGGTTTAAGAGAAGAAGCTCTTGGCTTATGCGGAAACACAATCAATTGTGTTTTTGACGCATTAGTGGAAATTTTCCATTTTTTCAGGTAATCATTGAAAATATTCAAGCTTCATTGCAGTCGACGAGTTCCTACCAGTGGCTGAGATGCTAGTATCAACACAGAAAAGTGACATTTTACAGCCTGTAGGTAGATTCGGAAGATCAGAGGTAAAAATATTGTATAGAATTGGTGCGACGCTTGATCCTTGAGGGACGCCTGCTTTAACGGGTAGCTTATTAGATTTACAATTCTGATAAGAAACCTGTAGGGTACGGTTAGTAAGATAGTTTTTATTTATCTTTATTATGTAAATTGGAAAATTGAAATCCCATCCCTTGTGCCAAACACTGTCGAAAGCTTTTTCGATGTCTAGAAGAGCAATTCCAGTGGAATAAAGCCCTCTGAGATATTTGCCTGTATCATGTTAGTTACTCTCACAAGTTGATGAGTAGTTGAATGTCCAATACGAAATCCAAACTGCTCAGGAAGAAAAATAGAATTCTCATTGATATGTGACATCATTCTAGGTAGGATGATTTTTTCAAATAATTTACTAATAGAAGAGAGTAAGCTAATTGGTCGATAGCTAGATGCTTCTGCTGGGTTTTTATCTGGCTTCAAAATAGAAATATCCTTGGCATTTTTCCATCTTTCAGAGGAGTATGCTAATTCAAAACATTTGTTGAATATTTTGACCAAGTTTTTAAGAAGAATGTTGAAAATTCCATCATAACCTGGAGCTTTCATTTTTTGGAATCGGTTTCTGAGGTTTCTTAAGAACCTTAGAAAGTTTCCAGAAAGGTTTAGAATTTGGCTTGATCTGTTCAACCTCTTTCGCGAAATTTTCATTTCTTAAGAGTGTGAATCTATGCTTAATTTCTTTTTGTAGATCCTGATAGATACATTCCATAGCAGGATCACGAGAACGTTGATATTGACGTCTTCGAACATTCTTCAAGCGAATCAGATGTTGAAGATCGTCTCCAATAATAGGAGTATTAAATTTTTTCTGTGCTGTTGGTACAGATAAATTTCTAGCATCAACTATAGATATACTTAAATTTTGTAATGCCGTATCAATGTCAGCTTAATTTTGCAAATCAAGGTCATCATTAAAATTATTCTCAATATAAGTTTTGTACCTTTCCCAATTCGCTTTGTGATAATTGAACACTGAGCTAATGGGATTGGAAACAGCTTCTTGAGAAAGTGAAAAAGTTACCATGTGTAATCAATTCGCTACAAAGGTGACTTTGATCTGTCAAAACCAAATCAATTGTTGATGGATTCCTTACAGACGAATAGCATGTAGGACCATTCGGGAAAAAAATTGAATAATAACCAGCAGAGCAATTATTAAAAAGTTGTTTACCGTTGGAATTGCTTTGAGCATTATTCCAGGCTCGGTGTTTGGCGTTAAAATCACCAATTATGAAGAATTTCGACCGATTTCTTGTAAGTTTTTGTAAGTCTCCTTTCAAGAAATTAATTTTCTCGCCAGTGCACTGAAAAGGCAAATAGGTTGCAGCAATAAAAATGATGCCATGGTTAGTTTCAACTTCGATACCCAAACTCTCGATCACCTTGGTGTGAAGAGACGACGTAACGGAATGTTTAATCCTGCGATTAACCGCTATTGCGATTCCTCCGTCGAATCCAACAATTCGATCAAATCGATGAATAACAAAATTAGAGTTACTCTTCAATTTAATATTTGGTTTTAAAAAAAGTTTCGGTCACAGCGGGTATATGCACATTATGTATCCTCAAGAAGTTCGCACGTTTTTAATGAACGAGCATTCCAATTTCATAAATTTAAATGATTATTCAAAGTCATTGTTAAACTTTAATTTCATTACAATCATGGTAGCAAACTTCCACCCCGCTTGAAAAGCTTCAAACATGGAGGTAGAATTTAACATAGCAATCATCATAGGTAACATAGAGTCTTGCAGGTGTTTTAATTTTTCTTCCGTTACGCTACCTAGATCCATTGGACTAAAGGAAGCGTTGGGTGCTAACGAGTTTGCAGGCGTGGTAACGGTAGTCGTTATTTTGGCCTTGTTACCTGCCACTGAAGCATAAGATGACACACCATTGTAGGATGGTGTGACGGAGGTAGAAGAAGTTGTTAATCTATTTTGAATCGGATTATCACGTTTGGACGCGTTTTCTTGTAGTGTACCTGAAGAAGTAGGTACATTTTTTATTTGTTGTTTTTATCATCTAGAATGAGAATTTATATTTTTTCTCGAACAAGACAACCCCAGAAATTCGATTTATGATCTTCACTACAATTAGCGCATTTGAAACTTTTTGTGGTTTTTTTTCACCGGACAAGTATCTTTCGTGTGCGATTTATCACCACAGATCATACATTTGGAATCCAAATTACAATTTTTTGTGCCGTGCCCAAAGCCTTGGTATCTACGACACTGGGTCAGATTTTGAATTCTGCCCCCATGTCGTCTATAATGTTCCCACTTTACTCGCACGTGGAACATAAAACGTGCTTTTTCAAATACTTTCAAACTTATTAACCTCATTTCGGTTAAAATGAATTAAATAAAGCTCCTGGATAATTCCAGAGCGTACTGGCGTGTTATCGCCGCTAGCCTTTCTCTTCATAAGAATAACTTGTGAAGGAGAAAAGCCAAGTAAATTTTTCAATTCGTTGGATATTTCATCCAAACTTTGACCTTGTGGTAGCCCTTTCAAGACAGCCTTGAATGGACTAGCTGTCTTGAAATCATATGAATAAAATTTGTATAACTTCTCTGTAAGATACTGGAGTAGTCGTTTGTGGCCAATCAATTCCTCCGCTGTAACTCGACATTCTCCTCTTCGGCCAATCTGAAAAGAGACTTTCACGTCAGGAAGGAACGTCGAAAGCTCAGTTCGAAAGGCTTTGAAGTCGGAGATCATCACTGTTATAGGCGGAAGTGGAGAAGATACCCTTTTCCGTTTAGCTTTAATTTTTGACACATGCCTTTTCTGGGAGGACCCAGGCATGTTAGAAGAATTAAATATTTCTTTAGGGTGAATTGTTTTTGAAAAATGTTTTAGTTTTGAAAAAGAGTAGAAAAAGTATGTAGTCTTGAGAAAGACTGTTGCTGATGAAAAACTCTAGGTAAACCAGGAGCTATCAAGATTTGTGACCGGTTCGAACGAAGGTTCAAGCCGGAATGAATTTTTATTGTTTCCTTTTCAATCGGTCAATGAATGAAGGGTAAATTTCAACTACTCTTACATTATCACGAACTCTCTAGACTGCTTCGAAACATTGATTGGTTTCAAAAACAATTATAGGTCATCGAAGCGTTTCATCTTCTGTTATTATTTTCTTAAAAAATATTTCTAAACAAATGTGTTGTACGATTTTTCAACATACTAGAACGTAAAACGCATAATGGATTTGTGGATACGGTTGAATACGTTACCCAAAAAGGAAGTAACTGCAGCGCCATCTTGGTTTATACATAATTAATACAATAGGAGACACACGTAATCGCACTAAATCTTTTCTTCTCTTTAAACCCTTCATGAAAAATAGTTAGCTCCAAACTTTGACGCAAGACACCACTGCGACATTCTGGAAGAAGATAAAATTTCCTATAATATGCAAATAATGGCGTTCTTTTCCGATTTATACTACCTTAGCAAAAATTATGATGAATATTCAAGATTATGTGTTATGACAGCATTCTATATTATAAAATGATAACGTTTCCAAATCTTCAAGATTTTTTTTAATCCAATCATTATTTTTGATGTATATTGATGTTATACGCATGTATAATACCAATATTTGGAGTTGACTTTAGATGGACATATTGCAAATTCAATTATGAGTTTGGCTTGTTAAATGAGCTCGAATCCAAAAATACCTCCCACCTCAAATCTTAAAACCCAAAAAAAAAGACTCCAATTTTTTTTGACTATTAGATCAACTATTTTGGGCCAAAGAAAAATATTTTTGATGATGAATATTGCATTTCATTTTTAAGGGTTTTGACCAGTTTTTCATCACTGTGCAGTTGTGTGAAATATTCGTTTCATTCTTACTGGTTTGGCCTCCAACATTGATGGTGTGCTTTAGTTGAGCTCTTCATTCCACCATTCCATCTCAACCACTCACTAGGATGAACACCAACAGAGCTCTCACTCGTGCGGCACTAACAAAAATGAGTGAAGACAGTAAGGATAAACCGACGGTTGTTATGCCAGTAGGATCCACTAGTAACAAAAATCAAAACGGAAAACCAACGCGAGAGGATTTGGACTGAGCCGACGACGATGTTTTTTTTATTTTGATTATAGAGGTTTTTTTGCACTATTTCAGCCAAAAATAGAACCACTGGGAATCTGCTCCCATATCGTAAGAGGCGACTAATAACATGCTAGAAGATCCTACATCAAGGTATTGATCCGTACCGAAGACTTCACCTGGACGGACCTTAAGGTTTTGCATCATAGCCTTTATCCATTCTATAGTGAGTGAATCACTGACATATAGTCACCTATTCTTTTTCGTTATCCCCCGTTATATACCAACGTTTTAGGTTTCTTCTGGCGGTTATACAATAGCCGCAAAAGATGAAGTCTTATTCTACACTAAGTAACAGCATGTATTAATATACCGGCTCTTCCACGCCAAGGTATAACTTTTAAAGATTTGGTTTAAAAACCGTATTTGAAAAAGCAAAGTTTCAAGTAGAATGTTTTTTTTTTTGAATTGGCCTAAAATGAAACTATCGAATTACTCAAAACGTTTTTTGTGACAAGCGATCTGTAGATGTATCAACATAAGCCAGTTTTTTTTTATTAAATCTGGAAACATCTACTGACAAATCTACATTGACGAATACCTCCAAAAATGACTTCTTGAGGTCTCATGAAGGTCGGACACCAGCTTTGTATTACTTTTGCTTTCCTAAACAGTGGTAAACATTTGAATACTTAAGAACTTCACGCTGTCAGAAAACTTCGTAAAATCGCACTTCTGGTGCTTTCTTCAAAATCATGCAGTACTCTGCGTCACTCTTTTGAGTTTGAACCGCTCACATGGTAGTAGATCTTTGCCAGTATTTTTCGTCTCTCATCCATTTTTCTTCCGGGCCGCCGATGAATCAAAAGCCCTTATAGATGTGTTTATTATATTTACTACGCATGTCGTTTGCAATTTGGCATTTAACCCAATTACGGAAACGTGCCTGATAGGGAGAGTAGAGATGCCAATTTGTTGTTGTGAATTTCTTCACATTCATTTGGGATTTCTTTTATACTTTTTGTACGCTTGCTGTGTACTGCAAACTTTAGAAATAATTATTGAAGTGTTAATAAGAAGCAATACTCCCGATGCCCAGCTGTTCGGAGTTCGAATTGCTCATTTCGAATTATCAAAAATTTATCGCGAGTGACTTTCGTACATATTACTAAGATCATATTGTCTATAGATGAATAGATACCTCTGTTATATTACACGCGGCTTTATCCTGTTATGTAACGCCCCGCGGAAGAATAATTACTAAAATACCTGTTCGGCATTCATATTTCTACTTGAGATTGCACTCCTGAAAACTTTGATCTAAAATGAAAAAACAAAGCGCGTGAGTACTTAGCTAAATCACACTATCTACCAAGATATATCCTGATTCATTTCCCTACCTACTAACACCAATCCTATACTGCGACACTTGTGGACGATGCAGAGAATTCCTCGGTCATAATAGTCACAAGTGTTGAACTTGCATTCCTTCCCATCCCAAAATTGACCTGCATAGGCATGGCCATCTACGTTAATAATCATACTGTAATCTCTTTACGTTAAGTATGATGTACTACTCCCAAGCATAATAAAATTGGTTCAATATGCAATTTCAATAGGCTTTGATCACGGGCGGTCAAGTAAGCTAAGCTAAGCTTTGATTATAGAAATTTTAATCTTAGAATCATTCGCCTCTTTTCGGGTTAGAGAAATCTCTTTGAAAAAATCTCTAACCCAATGTGCAGGGTTGGGAATCGAACCCAGGTGAGCTACGTACAAGGCCTTCGATTTACCAACTATGCTATGCCAGTCCCAACGACGATGTTAAAAGTTTTGATTGATGATGGAAATGTGAGGATTCAGAGTGAGATCGATTCCAATGAAATATCAACGCTGAATCAACTTGACTTGAGTGAGTCTCACAGAAAAACGACTGAAGAAGTGCGGCAGCATAGAGATACTGCTAATAAACTACTGAAATCGAATCATCTCAATCTCACAGGCAGGGATGTTATGCACCTCAGAGCAAATGAAGAGAAGAATAACAAACGCTCTTTGCACTTTTCATGCGAACCACCGCTCTTCTCTTTCACAATAAACCTCTTCACTCCGATGCGTGTTGCTCCCACACGTGTATTCTACTCCATGGCTGCACGCCACAAGGAGTAGAAATAAAGAGGCTCTTTAGTGTGTATCTTGGTCCCACGCGCACGTAAGTAGAGAAGGCAACCATAACACATTTTTAAAACGTTCTTCCGATCTAACTTTATCTGAATTGTAGTTTGATTTGCCTTCCTACCTGCTTGCCAGTGATGGGAGGCACAAAAAAGTGGCTCTTCAAGGTGACTCTTTGAACGAAATTGTGCAGCTCTTGGTGCACAGATCTTACTCTTTTTCGTTTTCAAGTTTCTCTTTGTGCGGTCGTTCTGCACATCGCAGTGTTTTTGTGCTGCTCTATTTTTATTTATTTATTTAGGAATTTAAGGTACACAGCACAATATGACTATTAGTACCTAATCTACTAATTTAAGACTACAGTTCCTACCTAACGTTAGTATCTATCAAATAATGAATATAAGTATATTACAATTATATGACTAATAAGTATCTATAAACTAAATTTGTACATATAAATTGGTATCCTTTAAGAATTGTATCAAATTTTGGTTTTTCTGAGCATTGTTACCTAAATTAGATTGGTCAATATCGAATTGTTTTCTTTGGTTAGAATACTTGCTACACTCATTTAGAATGTGTGATACAGTAAGAGTTGTATTGCATTCATCACATTGAGGAGGAAGGGACCGATTGAATATGTAACCGTGTGTAAGACTCGAATGCCCAATTCTTAAACGCGTAAGTACAACTGATTCCTTTCTAGATTGCCTATGTGATGTGGCCCATTCAGCCGTTTCTGGTTTGATGGTTCGTAGCTTGTTTCCTGTCGTATCCTGCCAGTTATTTTTCCATGATCGAAACACTGCTAACTTTGCTAATGATGTGCAGTCAAAAGTATTCAGTCCAAGTCTAGGTATTTCTTCATTAACTGCATTTTTCGCCAATTCATCCGCCATCTCATTCCCTGGAATTTGCATATGGCTAGGAATCCAGAGAAACTGAACTATTTTATTATTGCTCTCAACTTTCCTTAAAGTATCCTGGATATTTTGAACAAGAGGGTTATCGCTGTACAAATTGGCTATTGACTTTAAAGAACTGAGGGAATCAGAAGCTATTAAAAATTTGTATATTAAAACATCTTGTTCCATAATATATTTCACTGCATGGTGAATCGCTTTCAGTTCTGCTGTAAATGCAGATGACCCATTTTCTAGCTTTCCCTGGTACTGGTATTCTGAGCTATAAACGGCACAGCCGGACATATTATCAGTTTTTGATCCATCAGTATAAAGAAAGTAATAATCGTGGTATTTAAGGCATAGCCTACGAAATTCGTTCTTGAAATGGCTAACGGGAGTATTAGCTTTAGTCCATTTTGTCATAGAAAAATCTATTGAAAACGCATTTCCTTTCCAAGGAGGCATTTCATGAAAACCCCTAGTCATGACATTTCCATAGTTGAGTTGGTATTTTGCAAATGTTTCGAAAACTCGTATGTATAATGGTCGTGCTAGTCGTGGTCTGTTCATGAAGCGCTGGGCAAGTTCGGGGTGGTTAAGCATTCCGTAGAGAGGGTGAGTTGGCAGTGACTGTATTCTAATTCCGTATGTCATGATCAGTTGATCTCTCCTAAGCGATAAAGGAATCATTCCTGAGTCTGAAAGTAGGCTGATTACTGGGCTGCTCCTAAACGCACCTGTGGCTAAGCGGATGCCAAGATGATGGACGGAGTCAAGCTGTTTCAAAAGATTTTTGCGTGCAGAAGAATATACTGTTGCCCCGTATTCCAATCAGGATAGTATCAATGATTTGTGTAGTGTTAGTAAAGTACGACGGTCTGAACCCCAACTAGTGTTTGATAGAGTTCGTATGATTTTCATGCTTCCATTAGTTCTTGCTTTTAATTGTTTTATATGAGTATTCCACGTAAGGCGTCTATCGAAAATTAATCCCAAAAACTTACATGTCTCCACAACATGTATTTTTTGACCATTTAGAAATAATTCAGGATCAGTTGAACAGGAAGTTAGGCGACAAAAATGTATTACTTTAGTTTTAAGTGGGGATAATCGAAAACCCGTCAAATTACTCCAGTGAGAGAGGTTGTCTAATAATGTTTGTAAACTTTTTTGGATTTCTCTTAAAGATTTGCCTCTAAGAAAAGCTACTAAATCGTCTGCAAAAATCAATTTGCGTATAGCTGGTGGAAAATACTGTCTTATTGAGTTAACGGCAATAAGGAAAAGCGTCACGCTCAAAACTGCACCTTGAGGTATACCATTCTCTTGACGATATATTGATGAGAAGGTATTGCCGATGCTCACCCGAGATATACGGTCGCTGAGAAAATTTTCAATGAATCGAAGCATATTTCCACGCACTCCATAGTCAGATAAAGTCTTAATGATATGATGTTTCCAGGTCATGTCATATGCTTTTTCAATGTCGAAAAAAAAGCAGACCAGATGTTCTTTATTAGCGAATGCTTCTTGTACGGCTGATTCCAAGGTGGTAAGATTGTCCATGGTGTTTCGAAATCGTCGAAAACCTGACTGATCTGGATCGAACAATTCATTTGATTCAAGATACCAAACAAGTCGACGGTTTACCATTTTCTCCATTACTTTGCAAAGACAGCATGTAAAGGAGATTGGGCGATAGTTGAGCGGGTTTAAGGGGCTTTTGTTGGGTTTCTGAATTGCAACAATTATTGATTCTTTCCATTTTTCCGGGAACAATCGTTTCTCCCAAAGCTCATTATACAGTCTTAACAGATAATACATACCATCCAAAGGTAGATTTTTGATCATGTCATAATGAATATCGTCTGGTCCTGTAGATCCACCATTGCAACTGGCAATAGCGAATTGAAGTTCACTCATTGTGAACATCACGTTTAGTTCGTCTGCGCCTCCTATCTCGTACAAAACAGAGATTTCACTTTCCTCTCTCGTTTTATGCTCTAAAAATTCCGGGGAGTAGTTTTCCGAGCTACAAACAAATGAAAAGGCTTTCCCAAAAGCTTCTGCGATACCCTCGTTTGATTGTATCAATTCGTTGTCAACCTTTAACGCTGTTATTGTTTGGGGTTTTATTTTTCCGCTGATCCTATGTATTTTATTCCACACTTCCCGATTGGGTGTGGAAAAAGTGATAGTAGGAACAAATTTTGTCCACGAGTCTTTTTGTACTTTGCGAATAGTTCTGCGTGCTTTTGCTTTGGCGATTTTAAATGCAGTTTCATTTTCGGGAGTCATGTGTTTGTTGTAGTTACGCAGAGCACGTTTTCTCTCGCTAATACAGTTAGCAACATCTTGAGACCACCATGGCGGTTTGATCTTTTTTACAATCGGTGATGATTTTGGGATAGTATTCGCTGCAGCATTCGTAAGGCAAGCAGAAAACTGCTCTACTCTCTCTAAGGTATCATAGTTGGAGTTTTCCCTTTCGTCGATTTGTAGTGAAACCGAGTGTCGAAAGTTGGGCCAATCTGCCGAATTGGTAATCCATCGGGGACGTCTGGTTGTATTGAGAGATCGTTGCAGTGCAGTAATAACTATCGGAAAATGGTCGCTCGAACAGAGATCCTCATGGACATGCCAAGAAAAATGGTTAGAAAGACTTGGGGAACCAAAAGTTAGGTCAATCGCAGAATAGGAATTGTTGGCAACCGAGTAGTGGGTTGGCGTTCCATCATTGAAAATATTGAGATTTTGTTCTTCGATTACTTTTTCTATGAGTTTACCTCTACTACTGTCACTTAGGCAACCCCACAGAGTGTTATGTGCATTGCAATCAGTTGTTACTATATACGGAGTAGGTAGCTGATCCAATAGATCTTTAATCTCTGTATCGGTTACAGTCTTACTTGGTGGTAAATAAAGGCTACACACGGTCATTTCAATCGGAACACATACTTCCACAGCAACAGCTTGTAGTTCTGTATTCAATTCAATTTCTCTGGAATAATAGGAATCAAGTACGGCGATTGCAACACCCCCTGAGGCTCTTAGGTGAAACTGATCGAGTTTATAATATAATTTGTAATCTTTTAGTGTAGGTTGTCTCGAATGATCAAAGTGAGTTTCTTGGATAGCTATGACGTAAGGTTTGTAATTACATATCAAAAGTTTTAATTCATTAAAGTTATTATAAAAACCATTCGCATTCCATTGAATTATTGTATTAAGCATTTTTTTTTTTAAAAAAAAAAGAATGTTTTACCAAGAAGCTTTGATACTGACACGTTTATCAGGTTTCTAGATCAGTTTCCTTGAGAAATATCGATGTCTTTAAAGCTTGGGATAATACCGTAAAACTATGCTCATTTGGCGATTGTGTTAGAAGTTGATCTTGCTTTGGGTTTTCTCTGTTGTTTTGTTCACTCAAATCATTATTTTTATGTATAGGTGTTAGTGAGTTACCTTGAACCTTTCCATCGATATTGGTAGACTGTGAGGTTGTAAACAATGGAGATCGTGATCTCGATCGGGCTCTGTCCGTCGATACTCTCTCGACGGCGAAGCAATGGTTGGGATGATCATCATGGTTAATGCTAGATATCGTTGGTGTTTGTGTAGACTGTGGTGGTCGTATTTCAATTCCAGGCTCTCTCGGCAAGCTTGGGCTGGCAGCGATTTCGTGTAGGGATTGTTGGTCAGATTTGGGTTGGTCATTCTGCGTAATGGGATCTCGGTTACAGCTGCTCATCGTGCTTCTTATTTCTCGGTTAGTTTCAATAGAATTTTCCTGAACCTTTCCCGTCGCCGTGACAGTAGCAAAGCTTCGGGTAAGCTGTGGCGTATTTGGATTCGGAGCTTGTGATCGTCGTTTTCGTTTAGCTTCACGCAAGGAAATTTTGTCGGTGACTCGAATTTTCTGGAGTTCGTATTCATCTTCGTATACTGGACAGGTTTTCGAAAACGCATCGTGGCTACCTCTACAATTCACACAGATGGTTTGTACGCATCGAGTATTATCATGGTATAGATTTGCGCATCCCGCACAAACGCGATTTCCTCTACACTGGTCTTTAGTATGTCCGAATTTGAGGCAATTCATACACCTCAAAGGAGACGGTATATACTGGCGAACACGGCATGGATGGAATCCTACATTTATCGATGTTGGTAGATATCCCAGATTAAATGTTAAGACTACGGTAGAGGTGGGCTCCAGTTCCTTATTCTGGTTACGGCGATTGATCCGCCTGATCTCCGTCACGTGTTCAGCCTTCAGTCCCTCAAGAATTTCATTATCCGATAGAAACTTCAAATCGTAACAACTGACAACACCCTTTGTAGTGTTCAGAGAAGAGTGTTCTTCAATTCGAATCCCGATCTGTCCTCCAAGGTTTGTTTGTTTCATTAGTTTTTCGGCTTGCTGAGTGTCCACTGATTTCAGAAGTAGCTTCCCATCTTTCATCCGACTGATTGTGACACGTGGTGTAATACTATCAATAGCCTTTTTGATAAAAAATGGCGATACCTTTTCCATTGTGTGTTCACCATCTGTTCTAGACAGCACTAAATAGCGTGGTCCATTGTTTCCTTCCAATCTGCTTTCCTTAGAAAAGAATTTTTCTTGCAGCGTGTCTCGAGTAGCTCCACGTTTTTTCCGTTTAATCTGCGTTTTCAACTTCCAGTCGTCTCCGGTGTCAAAATCGGTCAGTTCATCAAATCGAGAACCAAAGGCCCAAGGCGGTTTTCCGCCGCCGGAATCCCCTTCCATGCCTCTCTCCCACTTCGAACTCCAACACAATAGAAACTGTTAACAAATAGAAGGTTTGTTTGAAAATCGACTTTAACTGCGGAGCTTCAAAAATTAGATGTTCTCTGCTTGAAAACTAAGGCCAAACTGTGCTCTATTTTTTAATCGGTGTATTTCGCTCTTTGTGGCTCATTGTGTGAGCAAATAACAAGCCTGCTCACAGGTGTAGCCTACTGCCTAACTTTGTTTATTCTCTTCCAAATGTCGAATGCTCTAATATCCTCGATCAGAAATTCTCCAGGTTGTTATGAAAACATACACAGAACAAATCCAATTTACCAAAATCGTGACCAAGCTTCTAAAATTATGAATAATAAACTACTCATTCATGAAATTATTTCTGTCCAAAAAGAACCCGGTTCCCGATCAGAAACACATAACAGAAATATTTCAAAACTATATCTTGTATTGTTACTTGTTATAAATTTTTGTTATTTTAACTACTAACGAGACCTAATTTATAACACAATATGATACAAAAATTGTGTTCTGATATAATCTTGTTATTTCATTCTGATCGGGTTGGCGTCAAAAATATACATGGCGTTACATTTGAATGTTTGGTTGGGTTACTGTGGGTGTTCCCTGGACATGTTTAGTTTTTGTTATGATTCTCGTTCATAGTTTGGGGATACACTGGTTCGTATAAGCTATAACAACCCTGAAGAACCGACAGCTGATCAATGTTTATGATTTCAGGACCATAGTCGCGATTGTCGTTATTTCTCATCAAGTTACTGTGATATTTTTTTTTTCATAAGTTTGCTGTTGGATTTTTCTAGAAGAGTAATGTAACTTGTGTTCATAATTTCAGGATCTTAGTTACAATTTTCGTAATTTATACGCACGTTATCGTGATATTTTATTCGTGAGCTTATTATCGAATTTGACTTGTGGGTTAAAGTGACTCATGTTTATGATATTAGCAGTTTCATCATGATATTAGTAATTTCTCTTCCCCTATCGTAATATATTAGTTTTTTGGTTCTGTCGAATTTTTATTCGGAGTAATTTGACAATATGAACTGAATCATAAATGGGTGACTGATATTTTGTTTTGTGAACTATATCAGGCACACGATTTGTGATTCTATAATGTCTTAGCAGTTTTTTTAAATCTACTTCTCGTATCTATTTCCGGTCGCTAACAGCAGGATAAAACGTTATTGTGAATCAATGAATAACTAATGTTCCTAAATCTATAACGTCAGCAAAAAGGCTGTTTTTGGAAGGGGATTGACAAGCAGATGCCAGAAATCAATGTCGGAAGCCATTCGAAATTCCATGATGGCAACTTCCGGTTTAGATAGTTTCTTTAAACTCAACAGTTGGGTATATTCGGAATGGGAGTGAAAATGTCGAAAGTCTTTTTGAAATTCAAAATGACGACTTCCGGTTTAGATGAATTCCCTACAATCTCAACAATATAGGTATTTTTGAATAAGATTGACGAGTAGATGATGGAAATTGATGTCGGAATCAATTTTGAAATCGAAGATGGCGACTTCTTATTTAGACAAATTTTATATAACCTTCACAATATCTGAAATCGATTTTAGCAGATGTTTTCGGAATGAGGTTGACAAGTAGATAAAATCGATATCTGAAGTCATTTCAAAATCAAAGATGGTGAATATAATTCTCTATAAACGTGGCATCTCTGGACAGGTGGAGGAAAACACATCGAAAACAGCATTTCGGTCGGAGCATTGTCGTTATGGACCCTGAGTAACCGATATTGCACATCTTTAGAATAAATTTTTTAGAGTCTCAGAGTATTTCAACACTCTTATACATACCTTTGGCGATCTATGCAAACTACGTTGAGCGAAGGTGAACTAGCCAGTTTGGTACATTCGATAGTTCCGAAGGTATCGGCGAAACCTTGGTTCAAGGGGATGGATGTGTGTCGTGACTTCATTCGTGTCATGTCCCTTCTCATGGCAAACCATTACACTTTGGACGAACATCTTCAGCGAATAGGGCTCTGCATTTGTGGAGACGGCTATCATGACATCGAACGCATTGTCTGGGCGTTCACCGAGTATAGTTCCGCCAGGCCTCAGGTGATGGATACCACCCAACGTCCCAATTCGAGATATTATCGCAAGCCACGATTTCCCTTACATGTCCGGCATTTATCTCTTCCTAAAACCAATCAATGTAAGGATTTGGCCCCTCTCTTTCTCATTCTCAGAAATCCCCAGTACTGCTTTTGTGGCGCCAACTCGCACCAGAGCGCTACTACGCAGTACCGTCTTTACGTATGGGCACACTGGGCCAGGGCCAGGGACCACGCGATTTTGGGGGCCCCGCACGTAGGATGAATATAAAACCATTCAAGGGACTAATTTTCAAAAAAATGTTTGTAATTTTTTAGCATAGGGACAACTAGGGTGATGAGCCTATTTGCGCCATGTTTCTATTATCACCGTATCCATTTGAAGCCGTTGGTTAGAGCAGGGTCTATCATCTTTGTTCAACGCATTGAGTCAAACGGTAGCGCAACAATAGGGGCACTCGATTCGAGTCTTCGTTGCGCTCAAGCACGGGAATTTTACTGTTTTCAGCTCATTTGTGTTATTATATTGGTTCTTAACCACGAAGCAAAGCTGTTGATATCAATTTTTACACATTCCATTGGTTGTAGGGGGAGAAATTAACGAATTAGTGAGGCACCTTGCTTATAGTATGGTGGAAATAGGCATTTCACCCCATATTGCCACTCTACGCATAATTGTATCGTGTGTATTGGGAATCCCATAGCACATGGGACAGTTATTTATTTTTTTATTTATTTATCATCGGACATTATAGTTCAAATGATTTGGGTGGGAAAAAGTCTGTTCGAGTTGGCCTCCTCCTACCAGGCGCCACTCTCAAATGGGCGTAAAACCACTATCTTTTCGTATGGTTAAATGTACAAAATTAAGTAAAATTACATGTCAGGTTTCTTATTACTAATACACATAATAATTACAGTAAACACAATTTTCTTATATTGCTTGCAAATATTTTCGAGGAGTCACCAAGGCACAATTAGAACAAGAAAAGATTCGAATCAGTGGTTCATGGAATCCAAAAGATGTCTGATGGAACCTCGACAATAATAATGATGTATCTCGTGTTCTCCTCGCTACTCGGCAATCTAAGCGGGACAGCAATTCAGGCGCATCACATTCTCCGTTTAAAATTTTCATCAAGGTAGTAGCCTGCTGGATACTACGACGACATTCTAATGTCTCAAAATTGAGCAACTGGCAACGGTCACGATGCGGTGGTAAATTTTGCGGGTCACGCTAAGACAAGTTCCTAAGAGCTAAGCGTACGAATATTTTCTGTACTCTTTCCAATTATAAACACCAAGTTAGCTGATGCGGATTCCAAACCGGCGAGACGAACTCGAGGATTGGTCTGACCAATGCGCAGTATAGGTAATTTAGACAGTACGGATCCGTAAAATCCCGTGAAATCGTCGAAATGAATCCCAACTGGCGATTTGCTTTCCCAAATATGTTGGTCATATGAGAATTGAAGGACAGCTTGTGGTCAAGAATTACACCCAGGTCATAGACTGCATTAACTCTCTGTAGCGCAACCCCATCGGTACTATAATCGAAGATTAACGGATCGTTCTTCCTGTGGAACGTCATAACGGAGCATTTGACAATATTTACAGTAAGCTAATTTATTCCACACCACGTCATAAAGTGATCGAATAGTGCTTGCAGTTGGTGGCAGTCCTCGACTGACTAAGTACAGCTTAAGGTCGTCGGCAAATATGAGCTTGTTCCCGGAATCTAACACTACTGCTACATCATTAAAAAACAGTGAGAAAATCAGTGGGTCCAGATTGCTACCCTGCGGTACTCCTGTTCTATTGGTAAACGGAGCCGATATACGAGAGCCCAATTTCACACAAGGCGTTCTGTGCGTAAGATAGGAGCGTAGCCACAACGTAAGCTTGTCGGACGCTCCTAACTTGTACAACTTCTTAAGAAGAATTTCATGGGCAATTCGGTCAAAAGCAGATCTCAAATCTGTGTATACAGTGTCCACTTGTGTTTTCTTCTCCATGCAATTCATGCAAGTTGACGTAAATTACAGCAGGTTTGTTAAAACGGATCGTCCGAGCATGAAACCATGTTGGTCTGGTGACATATATGCTAAACAGGGAGCAACGACGGATGCGAAATGATTGGCAAACAATTCACAAGCTGTTGCAGTAGACGACGTTGCCTTTTCATCGAGGTACACATTCGAAGGAACGCTGTAATTTTTCCGTTTTGAATTTACAAAGTTCCAAAAGGATTACTTCGTAAGCCTACTTGAACTCGTTGTACTTACGATCTATACAGAACCGCGTTGTGATTCCGGTATGCTTCACTGGCAACGTGAAAGTCGTGATTCGTGGCCGGCGATTGTTTGCGACGAAGTTTGCGCTGGCATGCATTTCGCTTTCTGCGAAGGGCTCGCAGCGTCGATGTACTTCGCGCCAAGGAAACAGGCTGTCGTTTTACTGGGAGATTATGCTGTAACCAGTCCTGAATTACTCGGTAGAAGTTTATAATCATTGCATCTGCATCGCTGTTACATGGATGCGTTGACCAGTCCAGATGGAACAAATAGTCACACAGCTCGTAAAAATCAATCCTACGATAATTCAGCAGTTGGCTAGCGTGGAACAACTACCGGGATAACCGGGCAACCAGGCGATTTCATCATGATAAGTAGCCGTGGGTGGTGCGTGTCGACGTGCAGAAGGGGGATACTGACTTCTCGACCGAGATATTGTGGTCCTTCGAGCAGAAAACTCCGATTTGATTGGTATGCCTAAAGCGGCAGTACAGATCTGTAGCAACTTGGAATCGCACATTGCACCGTATCCCATGTGATCAAGTTGTTTAAAGGGCATCAGAGCGGTAGAAAACGAGGCACTGCATGACTATTGAACCAGTTAAAACGTCAATCCTACATTTCGATTCAAGTTTCCATTTATTTTTAACTATTGCAAACAAACATTTGGCACATCACGTATACATAATTTGGAAGGCACAGAACCAACCAGAAAACTTTGATTGGCAAAGCGATTTGCAGATGTGGAAAAATATTTATTTCTATGACATATTTGAGTCTGTAAATGAACAAATTCACATGGAAATGTCCAAAAGTGACTTTATGAGGTCTTACGAACACTCGACACTATTTGGTCGGATTTGGCATGTTTCATTTTACATGGTCAGTCTTAGACTGACACAATACCAATGCCTCCGCCTTATATAGAATAAATAAACCATCGTGACAAACGTCATGAAATCCCAATAAAAAAGTTTTAAAATGGCCTTTTTAAAGTGTTTACACACATAAACCCTAACTTTCCCCTAGATTTGAATAAATGAGTCACGGCAATGTGCGTGCATTTGAGGATATTTGAAGAGCCTCGGATATTTGGTAGCGTAACCCAACCTCAACATTCCTCCTTCTTGATAATCTTACTCATAATCCTCAAACAACGTCTACCAACTATGAAGGTCAGATTACAACGTCTGGGAATACTATAGCGTAGATAATAAGTCCATGACGATATTTGGACATCAGCAACGACACCGGGTTGTCGAAATCTGAAATCGTTATTTGTTATCAGTATAATTTAAATTCTACTTTATTTTTAAAGTAATGTCAACACGGTTGACAGATTTGGCTTAAAATTGGAAAAGAGCCTCAAGGTGGTATGGAGTGGAAACTGTACCGAAAAGCTGGGATTTTTTTTGATCATCCTGCTACTACAGCTGCTTATAGCTTTTCAATTGTAGGGGTCCCCTAGCTCAAGAGTGCCCAGGGGCCCCGTGTAGTCTTAAGACGGCCCTGCTACTACGTGATTGTCCTCACTAACCAATCTGCTTGCACAAACCACAATTGGAACAGAAAACGACCCGAAGCTCTTACCCATCAGGAGGATTCACTACGGGTCCGACGAGGGCCCCCCGATGTCCTGCTGTGTGCTGTTTCGATCCAAGGCTGGCATTTTCGTTGACGATTTGCCACAAACTTCAATTTTCACTCATCTAAGATAGTCTAAAAATGGCTCCTTAGTTTTTAAATGTAGATTTAAAAATATCTTATTGTAATTCCTTGGTATTAAGAAATTCAGAATGTAAAATGCAAAAATTGGCACCTTAAAGCTGTAATGGTACTTAAAAAAACCTGTTTTAATCCACCTAGCGGTGCAATTTTGCCTTTCTCATTTCTCTAAACTATGGCACGGAGGCTTTTTATGTTCAACATAATTGTGGAAATGTCCATTACATTCTTAGTACACTTTGCACTTATACACAATGGCATGCCAGCCACGAACTTGATGAGCTACGTGTCGACGGTGAAACACTTGAAACAAAAAAATATCATACTCCATTAGCCTAATCAGCATTAGATCAATGTTATCTGCTTGCTAACTCATTTTGTCATGCGGGGGTGGGTATGTGAGGAGGGCGAAAGTCCCATGAACGAACGACTCCCCAGCTTAAATTGGTATGCTTTGTAATATAGTGGTGGTTTAAAGGTGATGGGGTTGAAAGGGAGGGGTATGAGGTGGTGGTCTGAGGGGTGATTTAAGGAGATTTTTAAAGGAGGGGAGTGAACAGTAGAGGGGGGGGGGGTGTAACCCCTCTCCGTAAGCCATCAACTACGCCCCTGTTAAAATCCAGAAACCTTATGCGAGTAGAAAAAAAAATTTGGCCCTCCGGCCGGGATTAGGTTGACGTTTTTCAGAGTGATTGCATAACCTTTCTATATGAGAAAGGCAAAAATGTGCAAAATCCAAAAAAGTGAATCTTCGTCAAATTGTTTTCGTGTTTGCATCAAATCTCGACGTTTTATGCACCTTGAATACATTTAGCATCAAAAATAAAAATTCTATTTTTAATTTTTCCTATAGTTTTTATGAGAAATTTCTGTGTGGCCGCACTCTGAAACCCGTAATTCCGGAACCAGAATTCCGATCGATCCAAAATTCAATAGCAGCCGATGGGAAGGTTGCACCTTTCATTTGAGACTAAGTTTGGGCAAATCGGTCCAGCCATCTCTGAGAAAAATGAGTGACATTATTTGACACATACGCACATACATACACACACACACATACACACACATACACACACATACACACACATACATACACACACACATACAGACTTTTTCCGATCTCGACGAACTGAGTCGAATGGGATATGACACTCGGCCCTCCGGGCCGGGATTAGGTTGACGTTTTTCAGAGTGATTGCATAACCTTTCTATATGAGAAAGGCAAAACCTTTCTATATGAGAAAGGCAAAAACTTGATAACGCAACCTTGTACATTATTAATTATTACTCTTTACCCAATCCTACTAACAAAAACTCCTTCCTGTGGCAAACGTGGAGATGCAGAGTAGGGCATTGCAAAAAAAAAATTTTTTTGAATTCTCAAAGGCCCCCCCTCTCATATTGTGACAAATGTCAAAGTAAGCTCAGATGCCAAATTTCACATCATTTGGACAATTTTAGACCCCCGCCCACTTCGCTTGAAATTTTTTGAAATTGGTACTTTGGGAAAATATGGAGGAAAAATACATTAAATGCTATAACTTTTGAAGTAGCAATCAGAAAATTACAATTTATACCTTTTTTGAAAGGAAATAATCTATGTATTTGAATGAAGATATATTTGTTTCTTGAAAAATACGGGAAAGCGGGGTACTGGGTCATTTTGGCCCCAAAATCCCCTATTTTTAATGATTTTTCTGCTCCGTGATGCAAATCATACATATTTTGTAGTTTTTCTAATGTAAAAAAATCTCTGAAATCGAACGGAACCCTTTTGACCTTAGTCTTAATACGAGAAGTTGGGGTTAAATGGCCTTTTGACATTTATATTAGACTTCATCATTTTCTCGTGAATATATCTCTATTATTCTTCACTCAATTTTCATAAACTATACCTTGTTGAACGTGGAAAATCTTTAGGATTATAACAAAAATAGATTCGTTACCGGTAAAATTCAGGAACATCAAATTATCTGACATATAGTGTCGATTTCACATTTTTATCATAAAATCGCACATATTAACTCCATTTAACAACAAAATTCTTATTTAATTTACTACTTTTAGTGTAAAATATGCTTAGGGATCACATGAGAAAAGTTTCATTCTTGGAAAAATAGGGGAAGTTGAGGTATTAGGACAAATAATGAAAAAAATGAGATTTGAAGAGTAAATATCAAAAAGTTTGATGTTTCTGAATTTTACCTTTAACGTTTTTATTTTTGTTTTATTCCGCAGAATTTTACAAGTTCAATAAGTTACATTTTATGAAAATTGATTGAAGAATAATGGAGATATATGCAAGAGAAAATGATAAAATTTAATATGACTGACAAAAAGCCCTATAACCCCAACTTCTCGTATTCGAACTAAGGTAAAAAAGGTTCCGTTCGATTTCTGAGATTTTTTCACATTAGAAAAACTACAAAATATGTATGATTTGCCTCACGGAGCAGAAAAATCATTAAAAATAGGGGATTTTGGGGCCAAAATGACCCAGTACCTTCCTTTACCGTATTTTTCAAAAAACAAATATATCTTCATTCAAATACTTAGATTATTTCCTTTCAAAAGAGGTATAAATTGTAATTTTCTGATTGCTACTTCAAAAGTTATAGCATTTAATGTATTTTTCCTCCATATTTTCCCATAGTACCAATTTCAAAAAATTTCAAGCGAAGTGAGCGGGGGTCTAAAATTGTCCAAATGATGTGAAATTTGGCATCTGAGCTTACTTTGACATTTGTCACAATATGAGAGGGGGGGCCTTTGAGAATTCAAAAAAAAATTTTTTTTGCAATGCCCTAATGCAGAGATATACACGGTCTCCATAACAACGTTTGCTACACTAACATTCCTTTCCTTCCCCGATGACTGTAAGAACGTGGCCGGTGCCATTTGAACGTATGGAACTCTCGAAACGTGCACATTGAGGATGGATAGCTACTCCCAGGCCCCATTCGTTGATTCTCTGTGCAATTTTGCTTGTTCTGGTCAATCACGGAGTCGCAACTTCGAATTGAACGGTCATTCTGTTGTTTTAAAACAACACTGCAAAACCCTCTCAAAATTTTTGTAGTAACGTATCAAAGCTGTGAGACAATTTTCAGAAAAATTGAAAAAAATGGTTTTGCGCATTTAAGGGTTAAAGCAAACTCCAGAACAAGTTCTCATGTACAAAATTTTATTACACCTTTCAATTCAACACTCAATTATACACCATTAATAGACACTAACTTGAAATATTTTTGCTTAGAATCTATTTATATTATTGATAGTACAACGAAAATCAAATGCTCGTAAAAACCGATCCTGATCTGCTAGAGTGAAAACGGAAAACGTCATTTTTCATCATTTTCCTTCTACTTTCTATAATATTATTTTCGTCGATAATTCGCACATTCTCAAAGAAATACATTTTTAACAATAGCAGTTTTTCGAAGAACAAGTTTATGTCTAAAGACAATTAACCTAATCAATCTTCGCTTCCCAAGTCCATATTTCGGAATATGTTTTCAAAAAAGAGCTCATGATAATTTGACAACTATGGGACCTTGACTAAGAGATCAGTTACAAGATCCTAATCCCACAATTTTCCAAAAGTCCTCATAATGCTTAAAACAATAGGTTCTCAATGAAGTGATAAGACAATATACTTCCAAAATTATTATTGTACAATGATTAAATTAGTCAGTTTTAAGTAATTTTATCAATCCAATAAATTTTGCTTTTGGGGGTTTCTCACATCTCAAAGGAAATATGTTCAAGAATCTTGAAAACACAAGCCAAAAATTCGCAGAAAAAAAACTATGGTAGTAAAAGTTTTACTCCCAACACAAGAACCTAAATAATGATTATAGTTGATCTGCATAGGAATTACGTATATCATCAGAGACATCTGTTGGCTCACTATAAGCTTTATGGCTTATAGCAAACCAACAAACTAGGATTGTTGTCTGTTTTATTGTTGTCACAAAATAGTACATATCAACCACTCGAGAAATTGACGCTTGTTATAATCGTGTTTCGCTATATCTCAGTAACCCAGAAGAACTAAAAAATTTTTAAAACGCCACATTGTAGAGATTTTAAAATTCAGTAAAGTGGCATATGTAACTCCGTTTATCCCAAAATGGCGTTTGTCAAAAGATAGCACAACAGCGACGATGTAGTCTTTGATAAAACGTTCATACGGTAACAAGTTTGCTGTGTGTTATTAGTTTCTGAAATAGTCTATTAACAATATGCCTCGATTGCTCATAACTAATGCACACACGAAATATTTCCAGTAATGAACTAAACAACCAACGACCCAATCAAGAGCCCATTTTGTTCCACCGACCATGGCTACAGCCAATCCTAAATGAAACTCTGCCTAAAGTTCAAGGCAGAACAGCCAATATCCGACCACAACAGACCCGTTATTCCATATCTCAAGTTCAGCACAGGCCAAAACTGTTCCAGCTGCTTCCGACGCCGAACCGGCGCGACCGACGACCGAGAAAACGATGCTAATGTCGATGGCCAATCCCGAATGGGTCTCGACGGCGCAGTTTTGATCTGCCTTCGGTTCAACCAGAACCCGGTGCTACACGAAAGGGACGAGCGGAGAGTGCTATGGAAATTGAAACCAAACTATTGCCTCAATAATGCAGCAGCCACACAAACGTTATGCACACTTTTGCCATCGGGCAATGTTGTATCAGAAAATGGAATCTCTCGCAATCCCTGATCGAGACCCGGCGGTAGCCAAAGCGACCGTTTGTGCGACTTATCCAACGGCTACCAGCCGGCTTCAAGTGATAATGGAAACGACGACTACGACCATGACGACAAAGGAGGTGACCCTGGAGAGTACGCGAGGGCATTTCCTGCAGCGGAACAAATTGGATATTCTCGCCTTCCAGGAATCCGTCGTTACTATGGCAGGTGCTATGGTGGAATGGGAAAAAATAATACCTGTTTACCAGGCGAAGCCCATTTCTCGGATGGATTAATCAGATTTATCCTATTTGTAATTATGCTTCGCGTCACGACCGAATTGGTGTGCGAAAAACAGCTTCCATTCCTGGTCGGCGAGGAGCAGTGTTAACGCCCGGTTTCACTTTCTAAATTGCCATTTGGACAAGATTGCTAGTGGGCAAAGTGATGGAGGATCAAAATATTCTTCGTAATCGAGCCGACGGTGATTTCTTTGATGGTTTGATGATTTCAGAGTTTTTTGCACATCAAGGAGACTAGTAACGCTCTGGCTTGGTTAGGAATCTTTCATTCGTCGGTAAATTGGCCATTTTACCAAAAACCATACTATGTACCAATGAATTTCAATCATTGAATCGGAATTCGATGCAGTAAAGAGATTGCCTTCTCGATTTTTGCTCGGTTCAGCTCTGCTGGCTGCATCGGAAAAGGTCATCCCTGTCCCAGGGTAATCTTCAGTCGTTTGTCATTTGAGTTTATTTCACAGCTACCTAACCATGAATGCAATTATTCAGAATAATAAACTAAACAATAATATGCAAATTTCTTCAAATTCAATTAAAACAAGGGCGTTATAATACACCGAATCCGAAGTCCACCGATGCCAACCCCTCGGCATAAATCCCAGCAGCCGGATGTAGCCGAGGTGAGGAACAACTGTCCTGGCCAGCATCAGCAGCATCACCAGCGGTGGCAAATACATCGGGACGGGTTCTGGAGCGATTTAAATATTTTAGCATAATATTCACATACATGGTAGAACCGGTACCTATCTGAACACTGCCAACGGTCACCACCACTACCACCACCAATATGATAGAAACGTTAGCATTCCCGGGAGGGCTGGGCGATGTGTCCACCGGAGCAGACTTTGGCGGAGCAACTTCCGAAAAATAATATATTCGGATTCAGAGCGGAAAATATACTAGTTTTCCCTTGCCGGACTGGACTTCGGGTGGCGGCAGTCCTTTCGGTCATGTTTCATACAATGTGGAATGCTGGGCGTTAGCTCCTGGGGAGCTAGGGTTCTGGATTGTGCCGTTGATAGCTAGTGCAAAGTCAATTTTTCGCTTTAGTCATGAACGGAACGTCGAACTTGTTCGCAGGGAAATTTTAAATGACTTGAAAAGCACAACATTGTCGGCTGTTGATTGCTAATAACTGCTGCTTTTTGTTGTGTGCAAGCACATACAAATAACTAGAATTAGTATACAGTCATATTCGCTCCCAACAAAATTGTAAAAATTGCAAATATTTTTCACGGTGTCTTTATCGAACAACTTTATTCAAAAAAATTCGGCATCTGTGAAACTTCGAGATATGAAAGAATGGACTTTTCCCTTTCATTTGAAAGTAAAATTGAAATATTTTGTCGGGAGGTCTAGAACAACTTTTTATTTTAGAGTTTTTTGATTGAAAACTTAAGTTTTTTAATGAAATTAATTCGCATTGTTGCTACTTTTTGATACTAATTGATACTATAGACATTCAAAAAATATTAAAAGTGAGAATCTGATGAACAATCCCATTGTCTACAACTTCTTAGAATGCTGGAAATCGATATAAAATCACCCAAGAAAGTTATTAAAATTTTATCAGATTTTAGGTGCGCGCGGGGCCCATGGATTAAGAAGTCGATTAACAAGGACTCACAAAAAATGTTGGGTTTAAATGAACAGTAAATTCAGATAAATTTCAATGTATACAAAGTCCCATTCTCAGCAGAAAAAATATATTTTTAGATTTCTACGGGTCTTGGGCGAAAATGACACTTTATGAACAAGGAGGTGTGGAAAGGTGTTGACCAAATTTATTCGATAATCTTACATCTTGTTGATTAATGTAGTAACGAATTTTATCATGCCTTTTTCATTTCTTTTCTCGCTCTAGGAGATAGCTAATGTAAACTAGAATGACCCTTCTTCCTGATCCTATCCTGCCTGGTAAAATACCATTGGCTTAAATTCAAAGCTTTATATTTAAATGAACTAAAGTAGACAGTTCGAGTAATTGTAATAAACGGCGGATTTGATTGCAATTTTGGGTTCAGAATCCTGTTTGTCTTTATCAACATTAAAAGAAAAATGATTGGAAAAGAAAAAAAGCTCTTCGAGTTTTGGATCCATCTTTGTTATCTTTTGGGGTAAATTCATTTCATCAGAATTTATAGATGCAGATTTTTTCTTGTCCTCAAATTTTATTTCCAAGTCGAACACACTTCACATAATCTTAGAAAAACGAATAAAACCAAGTTTCATAATTTCCTTTAAGAAGACATTCCGGAGTCGTTACTCGTTGAACACGGATCGTAACAGAAAACGAACAAGAAAATATCAGGCTGGACCATACATTCAGTAAATTCTCAAAGTAATACAAGTCTGTTTATTGAAGATTTCCCTCATAATATAAGATAAGAGCAAAGACAACATATCAAGAAGACAGAGTTGCCAGTTCAGTTCAGAATCTGAAGACATTAACAGCAACACGTCTTTCGGGTAAAGGTGATACCACAGACTAACAGACATAACACTATGAGGGATTTCCCTCAAAAAACATCGATCCGACAATTTTCCCAGAACACTAGCTCCACCTTTTATTCACAGTCCCAATCGCTCATTTACTGGTGGGTTACCCCTCAGGTTTGGGAACAATTTTTCAATAGTGGTCTATCCCCCATATGCTTGTTCATTTGTCAGTGGCGCCATAATTTCAAATGTGGCCACAGTCCCAACTACAAATATATTTAAAATGACCGTTAAAGCGGGCGAAGCTTTGTTTTTGGGTGTTATGTCTGTTAGTCTGTGGTGATACTTTCTATATCTACTTTTATATTGAGATCGCTATCTTCGTACAATAGACAAAACCGTTTATTTCTCATTTACTATTGCGATTTCTGTTCAATGTGCAGCCATTCCCAAAAGTTTACAAACTTGAACATAAATCTCATCGAATTATTTTTCTATCCTTCATTAAACTGTCAGTCAGGATTCTCAATCGAAATCACACCAAATGACTGAATATCTAATCGAGTTTGATCAAATATAAAGCTAAAATTTAGGCAAAATATATCCCACAAGCGTAACTAGGTAACGAGCAAAAAGGTTGATTCAAGCATACTCTAGAATGAGTGAAGAAAAAAAAAGAAGAAACAAATATATCTGTGACAGAAAAAACTGTTTCATTCTACTGCATTACCCAGCATCTTTCAAAAGAGTCTTAATTTCGTTCAAATTTTATCTACTCTTCTCTATATCTCCATGCTTCTAAAATATCATTGGTGCGCATAAAACGGTGGAATCTGGAATTATGCTTTTTACGCTTAAAGATGGGACTTTGCTAGCATTCAGGTTCTTCTGAGAACACTGTTAAAAAAGACAATTCATTTTTTTACAAATAAAAATGTTTTTGGAATAAAGCTTCTTAACCAATAGGCCCCGTGCGAATCTAGAAACTTTGATAAAAATTTAATAGCTTTCTCTGGCGATTTTAGATCGCGATGTAATTTTCTACAAATTTGTACATAATGAAATTGTCCATCAGATTCTCACTTTTGGTAATATTTGAATGTCCAAAGTACTACCTAGGGGCAAAAATGTGAACCAGTTTCATTGAAAACCCCAAGTTTTCAAACAAAAAATCTTTAAAATAAAAAGTTGTTCTGGAGCCCCCGACAGAATATTTTAATTTTACTTTCAAATGAAAGGGAAAAGCCCATTCTATTACATGTTGAAGTTTCATAGATGCCGATTTTTTTAGAATAAAATTGTTCTACCAAACACACCGTGTTTATGTTACTGAGATGCTGTTTTATAATAGACTATTTTTTAATCCGTAGCTGTATTAGTGTGACCAACGATTTGTTTTATTGTAGCTGTCAATGTTCTGAAAGAGGGAGGGAATCAAATCGAAAAAAATCATTTTGGCAGGATTATTTCAGTGATGGGACCTGAACTTAGGGAATCTTTTTTGCTTCCTAAAGGAAAAAATGGCTTAATCAATTTACGCATAAGGACACAAGACTTAACCTTAAAACGTTGGATTTGAATGCTTCGTGTTCCACTCGTCAGTAACTGACACCATCTTGCTGCCAGTTGGACAATATATTCAAACTAACACCAAATCGGCGCCATGGCTAACGGAGACGTCACTCGGTATCAGCCAGCTGTTTTATGCGTTCACACACGTCATGTGAACTGTTTGGATTAAGTGGCTAGCTGGCGCAAATATGGTATTAGGTTAGATATATCGTCAAAATGGCACCACGTCGATATTGTACGTCCCACAGTGGGGCGAAATAAAAAAAAACTAGACATTGACATTTGTGATGCAACTATTGGCTATGGAACTTCGATGTCTTCGAAAAGGTTACTTTAATATAATGGTGGCAAATTTTTATTTAAGGGGGTATATACTCACATAAAAATAACTTTTTCATTTATTGTTTAAATGGTTAGGCCTCTATGGAAAGTTTGTAGAGAAACTTAATTTGGGAAACTTTGTCGGAGATGGAAAATGTTCATCTAAAGATAAAAAGTTATAAAGTGAAACAGAAGCACATATCGATATACCCCCTAAGAGTTTTTGGCTATATCTATTATATTTGATTTTTGCACTGAAGTGGCAGCACTGGCGAATCGCCCGTGTTGTCGTTAACGTCCAATATTTTTCAAAGTTTTTCAGTGATATACAATATATTCAACAGGAAAATGAAGTCATTCGTTTAGTAGGTAATTTTTCCTGTTGAATTACGTGTTAGTAGGTTGAAATATCGCGAAAAAAGTGTGATTTTTCATAGAAATTTGTCGTCACAACTTTGCTATTGAAGTATGTGAAGCAAGACGCGAAAAAATACACTCGTTCGTTCCCCTTAGCGCCTGTAGCGCCGCCTGGATCTGCGTACCTGATGCAACAATTTTACGGATGGAGGAGAATTCTTCACAAAAATCTCATGAATTTATTTATTCAAAGCAGGTGAGATCGTTTCATGTCATTTTTCAATGCTTGTCTACCTTTATAAATATTTTCCTTTTTGTAAATACGTGCCAGAATCAAAAATATTTTTCATTCTGGTGCGAATATATTGCAAATATCCAATTGATACGTGGATGTATTCGCGCGGTGCTTGTTGTATATGAAGGCGGCCTCAGAATGTAGGGGAATTATGGTTAAAACCGACACCTTAAGCTTAACACTTTTTCTAAGTTGCCACAAAACCAATAAAATTATAATTTTTATGCAGAATTCTTCTTCAGAAAATTCTTAACAAGACTTAATTTTTTCAGCGCTTCAAAAAATTAATTTCATTAAAAAATATTGGTTGTAAAACTTGGAAAACAAAGTGACTTTTTGTAAGCACTGCGGGTAAAACCGACACCCCATAGGGGTAAGATCGACACCCCCTTTAATTTATTTTCTCTCCACTTTATTAAAATCTTTATCTTTATTAAACATGAGATATATGCTTGATTAATAAAGTGTGAGTATGTATGATACAAATATGTGCTTTTTATTGCTTCATCATGTAGTGAGGGGAAGAAAGTTCGAAAGCGTAGTACTATAAATAAGAGTATTTTATGCTATAGGATTATTTATTGATATGAGTATTTCCAAATAATCCTTGCGCACATCATTGCAACCTCCAGTGTCATTTTATTTCATAAGAGAAGATTTTCAAGCGTTCTACGTTCTGCTAATTGGATTCATTCACTTGTAAGTGACACACACACTTCTTAGTAAAACTATTTTTTTCAGATTTGATTTTTCGGACTCTGATCATTAACGATCTATTGGAGTATACATAATATCATTGTCTCATTGTGATAAAATTCGTCTATGACAAACCAAGAGAACACTATAAATTCGGTTTGATGACCTTTTTGCAGAAATAGCAAAAGCTTCGTTAGAATCAGATAAGCAAAAATTCCAATTTTTGATTTTTAAAGAGACTAACAAGAAATAAACACAATAAAAGTATTTCTGTGTGTTTCTGCTAATACTATAGTGTTCTAATAGGCTAATTGAAGTGTCACAAAGATCCCCAGTATTTTGAAATGAATCGCAACTATACACAACCATCTTAACAGGGTGTCGGTTTTACCCTAACCATAGGGTGTCGGTTTTACCCCAACAGCGCACATTTTTTTATAAAAGCAATTAAAAATATTGAATTTTTCAAACTCGTCTTCAATGCACCTAGTTGATCATAGGACAGGCCGAAATAATAGGTACTGAAAAATGGGGTGATTTGAAAAGCTTTCGTTCGGTTAAAACCTTAAAATCTACCAACGAAATTTTACATCCAGACGAGTATGAACGCTGCTGTCGAATGTTTTCTTAATTTTTATGACATTCGGCGCACTAACGTAAATCCAATTTTTCTTCAAATGCTCTAAATAAACGTACTAATAATATTGTATCATTATGAAATGAATAAAAATTTGATTTCTAGGAAAAGTTGTGGGGTGTCGGTTTTACCCACAGTGTCGGTTTTTCCCACAATTCCCCTACGTGTAGGAACAGGCATTCGCCTTTCATTTCCAGGACAAAACATGTGTACATCTATCGATGAAATCAAATATATCATTACATAGATGCAGACAAGTTTCTTCCATAAGAGCACTGCCGGACAGTGGGAAATGGATTGTATTCACACACATCTATTATATTTGATTTTTGATATTTTTGTAATGTTTTGAAAAGTTGTTGATGCTTCAAAAAGATACATTTTTGCGGAGCATTCAAACTCGCTATTTCTTTTCTAAGAGGATTTATAGCATTTTTCAGATTTTTTTACTCTAATTTTAAGACGCCACTTCTATAAAACCAAAATCTGCAAATATCTGTAGAAGATACTTACAAAGTTGTTGAAAAAACTTCCGGATACAATTCTATGTCCTGGTGATCAACTGCTTCATATCCTTGGCCCGTCAATTATTTTTGTACACTAGGGCACTGAGGGAGCCGAAAAATTCTCAATGGGATGGCACTGGGGCAAGTTGGTCTCGGGTTCCTTTCTTTCGGCACGTACGGTACCATTTTCTGCTCAAGATACTCGGCCTCCTGGCGTAATGAGAAGACGCCTTGTCCAACCAGAAGACGACTTCCCATCCGCATGACGCTCCTTTAAGAACGGCAGAAGAATTTTCTCACGACACTCCTGGTACACTTGTTGATTGATGGCCAAACCGCTCGGCTTGAACCAAGGCTTTGAAATCCCTCTGTCCGATATGGCAATGGACAGCATAACTTTTTTTTCTTAAAATTTATGCTTAAACATATATTTTGATTCAGGGAGTGTGGCCGACTTGTCGCTGGAATAGTATCTGACATTGCCTGGAATGTGGGTCTGCGAGAGCGGAAAGTAACTTTCGTCGTCCAGCACAAACCACGTCCCGCGGTAGTTCTTCGTCATCCACCGGCACTGCGATTTCACGATCGCTATCTGCGTGTCCGTGTACTCTAGGGACTGAGTCGTCTTCCGACAGATCATATCCTCCAACTTGAGGATGAATCAAGGTATGGGAGCAGTGATATTTTCGGCCGGCGTCACGCAAACTCGTTCCATCCTTGTTGTCGAACAGCTATTTCAACGCTTCCTTATTCTTCGTCGTCACTATCTTCGCCGGGTGGCCACTACCGGTCTTCCGCTCCACAATCCGGGACGCCAGGATTCAGTTAACTGTACTCACGGACACGTTTTCTTCTCGAAAGTGGTCTACCGTAAACTTTTTTCCACGATGACCATGCGTTTTGTAAAACCGTACAACACGCTTACGGACTGCTTGCTGTTTCGATGCCATCTTCGATTGAACTGACAGCACCCGAGCGCAAAGAAACATGCCACCCATTTTTGTCGCGAACTAGCCTTATGTGCCTCCGGGCCTCGGTTAAACAGTCGCTTTTCGGAGAAATTGAGAAGGGCAAAAGGATGGTTAACGGTATTCGATTTCAGCAAAGTTCCATGAAATAGGATTACGCATTCGAATGATTTGGCACCTTAATTTTTTAAGGGGTCTTACTATTTTTAGAAACATTTTTTTTCATTCAGCCAGAATTTTTTTTTCCTTCTGCAGGAATTTGAAACAATTAATTCGAATTAACCTTGCCGAAGACAGTAGGTATTTACCTATATAATCAAACGGAAGATATTTTTTATGAGTTCGTACGGGTACCTTAATATCAGGTTTTTTTAACGTTTCCTCAAAACAGCGCATTTTCTCATGAATTTGTTTATCCTTTTCAATGTACTGAAATTCGTTCAGAAATACCATTCCACTAAACATAGCAATCATCTAATTTTGACACCACTTTTTAGAATTCTGTTAAAATCTCCGGGCAATTTTAACATTATTTTTTAGAATTTTTATCCTAGTAATGTTGTGATGCCTAATATCCAGGGCCGCCGAAAGGGGAGGGGGAACGGGATGTTTCCTCCCGGGCCCGGAGGAGTAGAGCGGACCCGGACATAAAGAATGATTCTGAAATGTTTGAAAATAAATATATTTCTCCAATAGAAGATCGTACATCTCATGGTATAAACAATGTTGGTAATTTGGTGAAATATCGTGAGATTTTTTTTGGATTTCGCAAGAATTTTGCAAATACGATAAAAATGTTTCTCTCAAAAATTGACCATTCATAAATTAGGTGACGCTTTTAAGGAGGGGGGGGGGGGAGGCGGTACGACAAATTGTGACATATTGTGACATATGGGGAAGGGGTAGTAAGCTAAATCGTTACGTAACACGTTTTTACTGAAGAAAAAAATTCCTGGCATTTTTTACGTAATAAGGAAGGGGGACATAGAGAATTTTGTTACATGGGGGAGTCAATTTTGAGCAATTTTTGCATTACGTAATTTATGAATGGTCCCAAAGCACGTATTTTCGATTGAAGAAATTATGACGACGTCGTGAGTGATTTTGTGGACGGTTCCACAATCAAGGTGTTGCAACTGAGGAATTCCACGAAGATCCGTCCGAAAATCTTTAAAATCGTGACCGACCATCTTAGATTCCAATGAAACTTTACACGTTTCACCGTCATGCAAGACTAAATATTTTCCACCGGTAATAAGATTATTTTGACTCAAGAGCAATTTTTCAAAAGGGCGTAAACGTTTCTACGTGTATGAATTTCAATTTTTTTTTGTTCGATTACTGTATTTTATACAGCAACTATCTGAGAACGAGTTACAATACTTCTGTCTGAAAAAAATATACACTGAAAAAAATGTCGTGTCATTTTTCAAAAAAACAAAAACAAATGATATAAATTTAGATTGCGAAAAAACCCATTTTTTAAATTTTTTATATTTTGTTACCAAAAACCTAAAGAGAAAAGAAACATTTTGAATGTGATTGCATGATGGAGAAAAAATCGATAAAAAAGTTTTCCTAACAATAACTTCGTACATGTTTTTAAATTTCATACTAATAGACATACAAAATTGTAATTCTATTACAGAATATAATTCTAAGCACCATTTAAAATCAAAATGCATTTAACAAAAATCTTCCAAAATGCGATAATTTTCGAGATATTTGAAATTTTGCTCCTTCAAAAACAATTAATTCGTGTAATTATGCTCTTTTTAAAAGTTATTTGCGTTACCCCATCAAAAAATGTCAAAAATTTAATGTTTATCGTTTTAAAGACGTGAAAGCAACTTTTTTAGTGTATTTGAATCCTGTAGAAGCTTTCAATAAAAAAGTTTTCCTAACAACAACTTTTGACATTTTTGCCTTTCTCATATAGAAAGGTTATGCAATCACTCTGAAAAACGTCAACCTAATCCCGGCCCGGAGGGCCGAGTGTCATATCCCATTCGACTCAGTTCGTCGAGATCGGAAAAAGTCTGTATGTGTGTGTATGTATGTATGTGTGTGTATGTGTGTGTGTATGTGTGTGTATGTGTGTGTGTATGTATGTGCGTATGTGTCAAATAATGTCACTCATTTTTCTCAGAGATGGCTGGACCGATTTGCCCAACTTAGTCTCAAATGAAAGGTGCAACCTTCCCATCGGCTGCTATTGAATTTTGGATCGATCGGAATTCTGGTTCCGGAATTACGGGTTTCAGAGTGCGGCCACACAGAAATTTCTCATATAAACTATAGGAAAAATTAAAAATAGAATTTTTATTTTTGATGTTAAATGTGTTCAAGGTGCATAAAACGTCGAGATTTGATGCAAACTCGAAAAAAAATTTGACGACGATTCACTTTTTTGGATTTTGGCACATTTTTGCCTTTCTCATATAGATAGGTTATGCAATCACTCTGAAAAACGTCAACCTAATCCCGGCCAAAATTTTTTTTCGACTCTCATAAGGTTTCTGGATTTTAACAGGAGCGTAGTTGATTGTTTACGGAGAGGGGTTACACCCCCCCCCCTCTACTGTTCACTTCCCTCCTTTAAAAATCTCCTTAAATCACCCCTCAGACCACCACCCCATCCAGCCCTCATACCCCTCCCTTTCAACCCCATCATCTTTAAACCACCACTATATCACAAAGCATACCAATTTAAGCTGGGGAGTCGTTCGTTCATGGGACTTTCGCCCTCCTTACATACCCACCCCCGCATGACAAAATGAGTTAGCAAGCAGATAACATTGATCTAATGCTGATTAGGCTAATGGAGTATTATATTTTTTTATTTCAAGTGTTTCACCGTCAACACGTAGCTCATCAAGTTCGTGGCTGGCATGCCATTGTGTATAAGTGCAAAGTGTACTAAGAATGTAATGGACATTTCCACAATTATGTTGAACATAAAAAGCCTCCGTGCCATAGTTTAGAGAAATGAGAAAGGCACAATTGCACCGCTAGGTGGATTAAAACAGGTTTTTTTATAATTCTTACTATTTGCAGTCAAAAATACAATTTTCTTTTTGAATATATGAATTCTAAACGCCATTTTAAATCGAAATGCTCTTAACAAAAATTTTCTAAAATGTAGTAGTTCTCGAGATATTTTAACTTTTGTTTTAACAACACAATTATTTTGTTTTATTACGACCTTTTCATAAGTTAGTCGCGTTTCTCCATCAACAATAATAGGTTTTTCAAAAGGCCCGTAAACTTTCCTGCAACTTTGTCTTTGACATCAAGGCGATATTGTGAAACATTTTAAAGTTACATGAAAACAACCAACATATGATTCAGCTATATAGTTTAATCAACAGACCCTAATGCAATCACAATCAAAATGTTTCTTTTCTCTATAGGTTTTTGGTAACAAAATATAAAAAATTTAAAAAAATGGGTTTTTTCGCAATTTAAATTTTTATCATAAATTTTTGTTTTTTTGAAAAATGACATAACATTTTTTTCAGTGTATATTTTTTTTCGGACAGAAGTATTCATTCCCTGTAACTCGTTCTCCGATAGTTTTGCTGTATAAAATACAGTAATCGAACAAAAAAAATTTGAAAATCATACACGTAGAAACGTTTACTCCCTTTTGAAAAATTACTCTTGTATCAAAATATTCCAATTGCCAATTGGTCGGCCGGTTTCTCATGGAATCCCTCAACTGTTAAGCCCAAATTGAACTGTGGTCAAAGGTTCGTTTAGGCAAAAAACAGAAAATAACAAATATGCACGAAGAAAACGTTCTATTGTAATTTTCTGTATTCAGTTAAAAAATATTTAAATTCGACAACCCGAAAATTTTTTTCATCTTCAACTAACTTTCTTGATTCAAATATATTTTTTTTGCATTTCGTCGGAGAAATTCTATATTTTTCATATAAACTAGAGTTTTCACTGACTTCAATTATTTCTCTTGTTCATATTTAATTTTTTTGCATTTCTTATTGTTTCTTTTACTATTTTCGGGTTTTTTTATTCTATCTATTTTCTTCAATTATTCTTATTCCACAAAATGATTTATAGCTTTTGCAATATAATTTCCTTTTTTATTTTTACCATCTTCGCTGAGTTTATTATAATTCGTCCCATATTTTTTTGTTTTTAATTTTTGCATTTTATCTTTCGCTTCATTTGTTTCTTTTTCATCCGTTTGTTCATTTGATTTCACTTGATTTCATTAAATTTATTTAATTAATTTCACAAAACTTTTATTTCTCTTATGTTTTGTATTTTATATTAGTTTTCTTCTCCTTTTTTGTAACCTATCAAAATATTTTTTCCTTCCGCTCTTTTCCATAATTTTTATTATTAGGTCTTTCTCATTTTATGAAAAAAAATTTATTTTTTCGTTTTAATTTTTTTCGAGTTATGCACTCTGTTCTCCATTTATCAGTTCTGAAATTTATACTTTCCTTTTGTATGAATATTTTTCAATATTCTCCCAGTTTCCTTAATCATTGTGTTCTATCACCTACAAAATTTTCCTGTTTCACCCATTTGAACGGTTTTAAATTTCATGTTTTCTATTTTGTTTATTTATATTTATTTTGATCTGTTTGCGTTTTGTGCATTTTTTAAGTTTTTTCCGTTTTTACTTCATATGAGTTGATTATGAGTATGATTATTTAACCCATTTATTTTTTTAATTTTCTCTTATTTTTCTTTATTTATTTTTTCCCATTTCGTCTTGAATTTTCATTTTTATGTAATTAAACCATTTTGTTGTCTATGATTTCACTTTTGTCTGTTTTTGCGTTGTTTCGAGTCGTTCCTGGTTTCTATTTTTTGTCTTAAATTTATTTCATCCAATTGTTCCCATTCATTTCTATTTTCGTTATTCCATTGCACAGTGGCGGATTTACCTAAAAACCTGGCCAAAAGTCGAAAATTGCATGTTAGTACTTTGGGTTCTAGTACATATATTGTCTTTCAGATGGTGCTGCCGAATTCTATTGTAAGTGAAACGCTCTAAAATTTCCATATTTGAGGTGTTGACATATCCAAACAGTTTAAACCATCGCGTTTTTCTCATCTTTTTTTATCGAGCGCTCGAAATATCAGTATTATTCAAATGTAGCTGGATTTTGATAAAACTACCGGTTTCGAATATGGAATAATGGAAAGTTATGCTAAAGGTATGTACTTTATTTTTTATGTATTGATGTCAAAATATATTATTTTGTTTGTTTATAGAAAATGTCAATAACTTTCACGCTTTTGTAGCAGACGGTTTCAGCACACATTTTTGCAAAATTATTGAAATACTTTTTTTGTCCACGTATGTCCACTATGTTTCAAGGCAATTTGTGTTCCTTGAACGATTCTCCATTTGGAACACTATAGAATTCTTGCCCGAATTTGCCCGTTTTTGAGTAATCTTTGATTAAGTGGAGACGGAGATGGATTATAAGATTTTCAGTTCAAAATTTAGACTCGTACTTTTAATTACTACTGCACCACCGGTTGTTATAGTAAGTCGCACAATACTGCATTTCGAACAGGAAGAATTGTGAATTAAATGGTGAAAATTTCATCGAGATTCATTAACATTTTCAAAACTTATCAAAAGTTGAACGCAAAAGACGTAAATAATTTTGGTCATTCATATTAAAAACCAACGGGGTGAGCAGAAGTGATCGCTAAAGGTTCCAAATTTCAAAAACCGTTTACGAATACAATGGTTACCGTTACCGGGAAACTATGACGTTTGATCATGCAAAGCAAACCAAATCTGGGGGTGGAATATATGACTGGAATCTACGAGCGAAAATCAGTAATGTGTGAGGGCAGAGCAGTGTAAAATAATACTATGAATACTCCGGCCGTGATTTGGCTAAAAATTTCACTTTAGCGTGCACTCCAGCTTATCGAATTTGTTCGTGAGAAGGTTGTCAGTCGTAGTATGTCAACAAGCATGACAACAAAACGTGGTTGTTCAAAACTATACCAGGAAGCGGTACAAGCATGTTCTGACCAAGTATAATAATTCATCGTAATAATGAACTTTGTACAAATCCTAAATAAAACTATGAATCTTAGTTAATTTCACTTATTTTCATTTTTTGTCATATTCA
Organism: Topomyia yanbarensis; assembly: GCF_030247195.1. Taxonomy (NCBI): domain Eukaryota; kingdom Metazoa; phylum Arthropoda; class Insecta; order Diptera; family Culicidae; genus Topomyia; species Topomyia yanbarensis. The sequence goes on from NC_080670.1 coordinate 54,522,327, forward strand.
TTTTTAGTTACTACAATTTGCATGCAAACTTATTGTCAATTTTCACTCCATGCGTTTCGTCGTAGAATCGGCTTATTTTCTATAATTTTAAAAAAATACTATTTTTCGGTCTTTGTGAAATATGTGCATCGGACAGCAATTGAATAATAATCGTACAGAGAGTTGAAAAGTTTTATAACTATGTTGTATAATATTTCAAAATACATAGTTTGAAATAACTAATAACATCAATTCTCATAAAAGCTACATCATCTAGACACCCAAATATTTTATTGCGTGCAAATCAACAAATTCTATCATTTAACTACACACCATTTAAAATTCGATACATTATAAACGTTATTGGGATACACTGGAACCATCAAAATAATTCATTCGTGAAAATTTACTAATATTTATAATAAAATCTCGGCCATTTTGTATCCGCCATTTTGAATTTTGAAAATCTGACATCAAAATCGTAATCTACGCCCCAAAAAACCGTGGTATGTACATTTTCAGGTCAATCAAAACAATTTTCGACTTTTGGCCAGGTTTTTAGGGAAATCCGCCACTGTGCATTGTACTTATTTAGTTCTAAAATACCTCATTTAAAAAAAAATCGTCTATTTTACGATTTTATTTTTATCTATTTATTCCATTCTTGTTCCTTATTATTTCGTCTAGTTTGAAATATTTTTTTCCCATTTTCCTGTTTTATTCTTTCCATTTTTATTTTGTTACCAATGTTATTTCAAACATTTTATATTATTCTTTTATCTACGACTAACTCAGTGGATCCATTTTGTTCCTTTCGGTGTTTGTTTATTTTATTCTAGCTTTGTCTTTATTTTTTGTTGTATTCATTTTTCTTCCTTTTGTCGGTTTCCCTGTTTTCCATTTTCATTATGTCGTTTATCCGTTTTCCATTACTTTAACCATTTTTAAATAAATTTTTAATTTCTTAAATTTTTGTCTATTTTTTTATTTCCTTCGTTTAATTTGATAAATTCATATATTCATTCATATTTTTTATTTCGCTCTTCAGTTATAAAAGTGTCGTCCAAGTAAGAGGAAATTTTGCTTACGTTTCGCCTGAAGCCAAACTACTTGCACTTCGAGTTAGCGTTAAAAATGACCAAATCAACTACCACTAGCGCAATGACAAACGGAAGGGAAAAGTGGCCGATATTTTCAAGCAAGCTGTCGAAGTTCACACAGAAATATTTGATTTGACAGGCTTTCTGTACCTGTGGTTTGAAAAGTGACATTTTCATTGGCACCGAGACCTTCAACCAGGAAATTTAAGTAAAAGAATGCATGAAAAAAGTCTTTTACCTTTCATAAAGCAACATGATTTTTTCATGCTATTTTGGCCGGATTTTGATTTCTTCCATTACAGAAAAATGACATGTAGTGGTATGTTAGCAAAAACGTTCAGGTAGCCCCAAAGACAAGAACCGTCCCAACACTCTAGAGCACGGCTCAATCGAGGAATATTAGTCCATCGCCAAGCGGAACCTAAAGAAGACCTAAAACTGTTTAAGTAAACAGGCTGTGTCGAACAAAATGGACGAGGTAGCTGTATAGCATTTGATGGGAACCGTAAGCTTACCTGATTTTTGTTCTGTATTATATACTAATTAAAATGATGAAAAAAAATTCATTTTGATAAAAAAAATTAATCAATTCCGCATACTTTCTTGTTTCACCAAATTTTGTTCATAGACTGCACCGGTTAAGTAATAAGCGTAAGTGCCGCTTAGCCCAGTGGATCTGGGTTCAACCCCAGCTGAAGTCGTTGAGATTTTCTGTGGTGAAAGCTCTGTGCCATGTCTTCCTTCGCAAGGGCAGTAGAAATGTTGTCCCGATCCATATGCTGATGAACCAATATCTGGTTGTTGTGTTACCTCTCTGGTGCCGGTGATAGGAGAAGATAGGGTAAAACGCACCCCCTAAATAAATATGATCATAACTCAGCTATAGAACATTAATTGGGAGATTTTAATTAATGATATCGTTTAGCCAACATTTTCCTCTGTAATCACAATCATAACGCTTTGCAAAATATTAAAAAAACATGAAAATAATTCAATTATTCAAAGTCATTAAAATTACCTTTTGAAAAATGAACGGGGCAAAACGCACCTGTGCGGGGGCAAAATGCACTACAACAAGCAAGTAGTTTTGTTTTCTGGGGGGTTTCACAAAAGTTTGCCAACGATTTTTCTGTTTTCAATTAAATAAACCAGCAAAATCAAAGAAGAGGGCATTTTGCCCACGATGGAGCAGAGATATAAATTCAGCAAAAAGTGAATTATTTAGTAGATTTTTAATATGTAGGGCGACAGAATAATGAACAACGGTGTATGCTCTGATAGAATAGTAAAACAGCATTTATAAGAGGTGAAAATTCTTGTTGCGCGAGCCACAATAATTACATGAGAAGAGCATATTGTTTTTTGTTTATTTCTCGAGCTGCAAGGGGTACATTTTGCCCCGGGGGTTCGTTTTACCCCATCTTCCCCTAGTCATCTAGTGGCTATCATGTGAATAAGTGTCTTTCTTCATACAAATTTTCGAAAAAATCCCATACGAGCTTCAATGGCGTTGGTTCGGTAGCTAGATTTGACTTAAAATTGGATAAGATGCTCCTATTGCAAATAGTAATTGACAGAGGGGGAAACGGTGCAGGTTGTTTTTTTTTGTTACTCTATTGTACAATCACATAAATTAAGTAATTTTAAGATATTTCAATTATGTCATAATTAACAAACAGCATGACGATAGATCGAATTGGCACATAAACCGCAAATCATCATTTAGTACCGTGAAACTTCCTTGTTGCATAAGAGCTTAACCCAGTCTAGCACCAAATCTCACCGGTGCCGGTGCCACCCAGTGAAGAATAGCTCACCCTCTGTCAAGATGACCTGCACATTTGTCTTACCAGTAATCAATAGCACGAGTGTAAGTGTGAGTGTTCGTTTCTTGGCAACACACTGAGATCCGGTTGCTATCGTCCACTCGATCATCATCGTTCAATCTCTCTGAATGTGCCGAACCCGGGACTCCAACTAACTCAAAACCGAGCGAAAATCCTCCAACCAACTGCCATCCTTTGCCGATGCTGTGTAAATAAATTTTATCATAAATCAATTTGTATGAAAAGTTTTAATCATATAATCCGATGATGGATGGAGTCGATGGGACAGGGTCTCCGGGCGGGGTCTCATCACAATCGGTGGCAACGGGTCCAGGGTTTGGTTCGTGAGACACCATCCTAAGTCGGTTGTCGGTTACATGTGTATGTAGATACGTACGCAGCGAAAGATGTGGATACCGGTCAGCTGCCAGCAGCCAGCAGCAGACGGGACAGATTACTACCAGTCATCCAATTTGGTAGATAAGATGAAGTTGAATGAGATATCGGACATGAGATGAGAGTAGTTCACCCGGGGACCTCATTCCAGAGAGTAGTCCGTTGGGTGCCCAACCCTCCCCGGGCCAGAGACTGACACACACACACTCACTCCCACTGCTGGGATGAGATGGTTGTGGCGGATAATACTCTACGAATGGATCGCTTTTAAATGAAAGCTGTCAGATGGGACTTGGGAGGAGGATCGTTTTATTCTGCTTTGATGATTGTTACATTAGTAATACACAGAGAGTTGCAATTAAATGGTATTGCATAATGATTGGAGGAATTTAAGAGTGAGCTAGGATTTCCGGTCGAACGTGATAGTAAAGCATTTTGATTTTGACTTTCTCTGTATCCTAATTGGACCGCCTGATGACGAATAATAGTTTTCAGATGTATTGTTAAGGCATTATTTCTCTGATAAACTTGCCGTTTCAAAACTGCCGCAACATTGAGAAGCCGGTACGATACACATCCGGTTCCGATCCCATCGATTACGATTATGCATTACAGGTGTTCGATCCGGCTGTACCGTGAAAGGGAAACAACCACTTCGAAGCTGATGTGGAATGTGCTGCTGCATCGCCCCGCCAGGCATGTCTTTCTTCAGTGTGTGTATGCAGGCGAGTGCACAATTGCTTCCTGGGACGATGATTTGCCTTCGGAAGCCATTGTCCAATCCAGTGACATCGGTAGCGGCTGCATCCCCATTTATGTCGGATGCTGTTCTGACGTGATGATTAATTCAATGGCCTTATTGCTTACAGATGGACGAAGAAAAGCCATCGTCGTGTAATGGCAGGACAGATTAGCACAGCTCGAGCAAGGAGGCTGACATATTATTCCCTCATTCATAACGTTTGGTTTACGGGAGCCCATTTGATTGAGTAGTGCTTACACGACATTTACTAGTCATAACAGTTCGATATATCAGCTTTTATCTTCTGTTGGATCATGTACCTCGTGCTTATGCGTTAATTCTCAGTACATGTGGAGGTGTGTCTCTTACGAGTAGAAATGTCTTCGATTTAGGGCTCTTGGATGACGTCGCCTATACTTCTATTTCCTATAATACGTGAACGAAAATACATGAGGCCGATCCGCCAAATAGTGAACCTAAGGTATCCAATCATATATTGTAAAAATAAGTCCGAGTGGCACCATCATTCGTTGCTTGTTTTTCGATCGAACAGTGTCTGGACTGTACGTCAAGACAGTGCCGTAAAATGGACACCCTGTGGATTTTCGGCACCCACAGATTAATCCAGACTTGTTTTGTTATGTTTGTTGGAATATGCAGGCGATTACCAGAGAGAGTTTCAATTCCAGCTGTTCACGACGGGCGCTGGAATAATGTGCTGATGCAAGTGAGGATAAATCATAAAATAAGTATGGATAATGTGCTATCTCCACGCAAACACCTAATTATTTTTAGAAAATCGAACTAAAAATTGATGCCGTTATAGCTTATAGTTCTACACGAAACTGAATCAGATTCTGACTCAACCTACTGTCAAAGTGTATGAACTAATAGCTGTGGGGGTTAGAATCTGACTCTGTTTCAAAGCCAACGGCGCAAGACTCCACCAAAGGCGCCAAAAGACCACGCTACGTCCCGTTCAGTCCTATTCCGATTTATTCACAATAAATGGTGTTGCTCTTAAATGTAAAGTAGATAAAATAATAAATGACAAACATATTTGAGTTGCATGAAACGAAAACTCCAACTGCAGAGACTTCATATTAAAAATAGCGAAAATTATTGCAAACTTTATCGCTCGTTTTCTTATGTAGTTTCATAGAAATACAGGTGGGAAAGATGCGTGATCATGGACAGATAAGCAGCTAAACTTCTTAAGTCTGTGGAATCGAGAAGACAACTGACCCAATGCCGCACTGTGAGAACTGAAGTTTCCTTGATGCCGGGTGGTGTTCCGTAATATCACCAATTTTGTGGAGCCCAGCCTAGAGCCAACCAGTCCTGTACTAAGTTTAAACTCTGGTTGAAATGTCACATGCGTTTTTTATGTCCCTGGAAGCGCTGGAAACTATTCGTTTGATTGCAAATTTTTAAGGCAGTTTGCTCCGGCTTTTAGTCAACGCTTCCTTGAGCTGTTATATTTGGCAGCCTTTCGAGAGAACATATCTATTTCATTTGCCTATTATTTCAGGAGCAGTGAAAAATGTCCATCAGAGTGACACTCCTTCTGTGCTATCTTTATGATATCGAGATGCCGATCATGGGAACCTCCTTCAACTCGCAGAGCAGTTCACCTTTTTAGGTACACCGGGTTCTCAATACATTTTCACCCGCATCGCTCTGATCTGCTTGAGAAGTCGTGCGTACGTCGTTGCGCTATTAGCTTTGATTATCACGGCTTCTCGCGTTGGCGTCTTCTGACCAGCCGGAAGTGTTTCATTCCTCTTTTACTGGACTTTTTTCTCCTTCCGCTTTTGCTGCTTTCTTTGATTTTCTTTACGATCCACAAAGGTACTTCAGCTTTCTCCCAGTTCAGTGGTGTTCTTCCTCTTGGCAGTATTCGTGCGTTTGACTCTTGGGTCCGCCTGGTTTTAAATCTCCTGGCGAGTGTTCTTCATTCCAGCCAACTTCTCTTCCCTCTGCTTCGAAGAAGCTAAGAAAACGGTAGCCTCTTACGACGCCAATGCACACGTAGCTATCTGAGCTCTCAGTAATGTCGTTTCGTACTCCTTCACAGCAGACACTAGCGCCTTTCGAACTCCAAGAACAATCTCCTTAAAGTTCTTATGGACACTGTTTCTCACGTCCACTTCTCTAAACGCTTCACTGCCTGTACTTGCAGCTTCTGTGGGGTTTTACTCACTCTGCTCTACTCCAATTATTGTTGTTGCGGCTGTTGATGCTGTTTCTGCTACGTCACCTCCGGGTCTTGCTGAATAACTTCCGCTGCTACTGGTGTTGGTGACCTCACCAAACCACTTCTGACGAACGGATTCTACGCTCTTACTCCGTACGTGTGAGTTTCTTATTTGATCTCCATTTTTTGGGTCTGAACTCCGGACCGCTATCTCCAGTCGTTGTACGTAGTCGTCTCTTATGATCCCATGGTTATTTAGAAAGGGAGCTGGGAGGTTAGAGCTGGATATGCATAAAATCGGGAATGTCCGAACCTATTACCACCGTTTCCAGTATGCCATAATCAGGATGTTACTAACGTTGATGTGCCGGTTGGGCTAGAGTGCTTCTATTGCTAAGATACTTGGTCTTTGATAGGATTTTAGCAGAAGCGGCACAGCTTCGTCGAAGTTGCTAGCGGAATTATGCCATTTTTTTGGAGTTCAGTAGAACACAATGCTGTCTAAACCGCACCAAGGGGTCGATTAACCCCTGAACTCCTGTCCCTGCTGTCCCTAATGCGTGTTTCTATAGTAAGGTTTAAAAACCTTCAAAAGCCTGGCCTGTAGTATATTGGAACTGTGTGGAACTCATGACTCAAGTTCGTGCCTAATCACTAAAACACTCCTTACTTTTTTGCGCCCTTCTTCCTCGCGGAACTACGTCAAGGTAATACTTCGTGGGGGGATTGTTGTGCTTTCGTCGCACCTCTTTCTTCTGCTCCATCTCGGAATCTCAATTGGTTTATTGAATGGCTCGACATATGAACTGTGATTTAACTCTCAATTCTTCTCTTACTTCTTGTCTCCATCTATTACGTTGCCGTTTAGCTCAAGCCATTTAGGTGCTGATTCCTTGAGCCAATTAGCTCATATTACCGTGAGCCGTTCAGATCCCGGTGTTATCACGATCTACTTGTATAGCCCTCAACGGTGAACTCACCGTACTCCGACCGATAGTTCCCCGACGGAGGAATTTCCCCGACAACGGTACCCGCTTCCTTGAGCCATTTAGCTACCAGCTTTAATGAGATCGACTCGGATATTATCCTACTCTGACTGGGAGTACCCCGGCAACGGAACTTCTCTCGGTACCGGTGATTGTTTCGTGAGCCAATTAGCTCCCCTTTTCATCACAATTTTTTCGGGTAGTCCACGGCCGTGAATCCACCTTACCGCGAATTCCCCGGCGGTTGATTGTTCCCAATACCCATGTTCGTTTCTGTCAGCAATTTAGCTCCCCGCTTCGTCTACTCGGTCAAATCGCCGGCGCTGGACTTAGCCTACTCACCGGGCCAGCTAGTAGGTGCTGAGGTCTATACAGCGATTCCGAATGGAGCGTAGCTTCCGGCTCACTGATGCCCCAACGACCCACTGCTAGCTGTTTGACGCGGTCTACTCGGTCTAATCCCCGTCAGTGGATCTAGCTTACTCACGAGCTACCCGGTAGGATGTCGAGGTCGGTCCGGCGATTCCGGTGAAGCCTGACGTGCGGTTCACTGACGCCGGACGACCCGAATCCGGTGCTACGTCGCGTACTAGTCAACTGGTCCCCGGCGGTGGACCTAGTCTACACCGACCGAGACTTCGCCGACGGCGGAATTTCTCCCGAAACCCGATTTGTGGTTCCACGGCTACTTTGTTGATCCCATCGCCAGTTCCTCTGCAACTCGAAGAGTATACTCGTAACCAGTTTGTTGACAACGTCCCAGATATGCTCGTGGCGGCACATATCTTTGACGACGATATTGAGCCGAGTATGGACCCCTGAGGTGCTCCCGTCATGACCCTAATCGACCTCTGCCCCATGTTCTATTCGTAGACCAGCACTCGGTTCTGGAAGTAACTTTTCAGAACCTTGCACAGGTAGTCTGTAACCCACATTCTGCGCAGAGCTATTGCGATCGCTTCCCATCTAGCATTGCTGAACGCGTTCTTCACGTCTAACGTTACCACGGCGCAGTAGCGATTACCCCTTCTCTTTTGCATCATTGCTTTCTCCGCGCTTGCAATGACTGTGCGAATGGCATCCACCGTCGGTATCCCTTTCCGGAACCCAACTGCCTCTGCGATAGTACGTTCTCACTTTCAGCGCAGGTTGTCAGCCTGTTGAGGATGACCCTTTCCAGGAGCTCACCAAGAGTATTCGGCAAGAATATGAACCGATACGATGCTGGATCTCCTGGTGGTTTCCCTGGGATTGATAGCAATACCAGTTTCTGGATCTACCATCTATTCGAGAAGTAGCTATCGTCAAGGCATTTCTGTAGGACAATCCTGAACATGTACGGAAACGCGAGAATTGCAGTCTTCAGTGCCACGTTGGGGATACCATCCATTCCAGAAGCTTTCTTCGGTTTCAACCCTTTTGCCAATATAAGAAGCTTTTCATCAGTAACTCGATGTCACTAGCATTTCCACCGTCCGCATCAACGTACGGTGTAGACGGCCATGCAGTTGGGTTGTGCTTCGGGAAAAGGCCCTACACGATAATTTTTAGTTTTCTACATAGTTGCTTGTAGCAGGCGGAATTGCATAGCACTACTCGCATATAAAAGCGGCCCTGGCCACCCGGAATGATACCTTACACTCTTCTCTGACTGCCTCAGATCTTGCTCTCTGAACGCGTCTTCTGGCTTTTAGGCAGGCAACCTGGAGGATGCTTAGCCTTTCGTTCCACCAGTACGCCGGACGCCGGTAGTTCCGCGACTCCATTTTCCTCGACATTGTTACATCGCACGCTCTAGCTAGTGTTTTCGACAGTGCATCGGCACTTGGAATTGAAATGATGCTGTCAGTACGAAGTGCTACCACAAAAAGGTTCGTGTCGAAGTCTTTTACTTTCCACTCCGCTCACCAGTCCTTACTCTCGGCGTTACCATAGAATTTCGCCGACCAATGGCGTAGTGGATCGCTTGGTGGTCACTATGTGTGTACTGCTCACTAACTCACATTCTCCATCAGCGACGCGCTGCAGAATGTTACGTCGATGATGGATTCCCGGCCGTCTTTACGAAATGTGCTAGTAGAACCTTTGTTGCACAGCTTTACGTTCAGCTTCTCCAGTGCTTCCAATAGGCTGTACCTCTTGCGTTGGTCAGCCTGTACCCCACTCCACGGCCCAAGCGTTAAAATCTCCTACTATAACAACCGGCGTTCGCCCGACTAACGATTCGGTTAGTGCGTCCAACATCCGGTTGTACTGCTTGGGTACCCACCATAGAGGAGCATAACAGCTACACACGAATACACCGTTGATCCTAACGATCACGAAGCCTTCGTGTGTGTTACCTACCACCTCCTGGACAGAGAAACCGTCCAAAACTTGGATTGCCGCCATCCCTGCACTATCCACCACCCAGTTACCGTTATCGAGAGGGACACGATATGGCTCTGCAATAATTGCAACGTTGCACTTCGTTTCTGTTGTTGACTGCCACAACGGTTGTTGTGTACTGTCACAATGATTGAGATTAAGCTGGGTTATCTCCATCGCCTGCCTTCCTCCTTTTATATTCTGGGCATAAGAAAGGCCATCATGTGGTCCTTTCCGCCCTCATTTGTGCAGTCTCCAGCAATGTGTCCCTTCTCCTCACATTTTCTGAACAGATAAGATCTGTCCGGGCCTCCATAGATTCTTGCTTGGTGGCCGAAACCCAGGCACCAGAAACACCTCTCCATTTGTTTAGTGGCTCTAGGGATCAATCGCAACGAGCACACCGACCATCCGATTTTGATCTTACCGATCGACATAGCTTGTTAGCTGCGGTTGGCTATAAGCGTATCACTGCTGTCTGTGTGCCACTGTACGCCTTCCTCAATCTGATTGATATCTGCTCTTTCTCCAGATTACATTTCTCTATTAGCGCGCTTCTAACTTGATCTTCCGTTGTAATCTCGTCCAGATTCCTACACTCGACCACTGCTTCCTGAAGTAAAGCTCTCACATGCACATCCGCTTCTGATACTAGTTTCCGATAGGCCGAGCTCTTGATCAATGGATTTTTTCAACTAGAATAGCATTTCGCCTTTCTGAGTACGCCTGGTTCTTATAACTTTCTCCTCCAGCTCCTTCAGCTTGGGATCCTCTCTCACTCTTTTGAGGATCGTAGCGTGCGTCACACCGTCGTATGCTTTGGCGACGTCCGTCCCCTAAGCTTCTGCTGGCGTGGCCGAATGTATTCTTTCTTCTTTTTTTTTCTTTTCCTTTTTTCTTTATTTTTCCACCTCTCTTCTGCGTTTTCTGCGGTTCACCAATCACTCTGCAATTGTCAGCTGTTTCGCTGTCTTTCACCAACATTCTTGGGCTTCTTCGGTTCCCCCTCCTCTCCTGGTGTTTCTCTTACTCTTTTCACAGAACGAGAATACCGGTCACCTTTCGGCGTCGCATTCGGCTGCTGATACGGCGAATTTGATGCTAATCACTAGATCTGTCCGTGCTTGTTGCTTTTGCTTTTCACGAATTCGTAGAACTCTTCGATGTTTTGCCTCAATTTCGTCACTTTAGGTAACCCAGACTGGTGGTCTTCGCAGGTAATGCTTGATTTCGGCGTGTGCACCGGAAACTCTAGCTTTTCTTGGCGTCCAGTTGGGTTTTCTCCACTCATAATCGATATGGCCTCCTCGCTACTCTCGCTGCTGTTGCGGTTGAACTTGCTATTGCACTTGTTCGTTATGCTGGGTCGGTGACCTCGCTAGCCCACTTTTGGCAAACGAGTTCACCACACTTGATCCGTTAGATTTTTTTTTCTTATTTTTGTTGTTTTTGTCTTCTTTCATGCTTTTTGGGTCCCAACTCCAAGCCGCTATCTACGCCTGTAATAAATAGTCGCCGCTATATGATCTCATGGTTACCTTTGCGAGCAAAGGTTGACGCGGTCCTTCATAGGGTACCGCGTTCAGAGCCGGATCGCGCTAGTCAACTTTCGGAACGTTCAACTGAGTCTACTTCCACCGGATAAGGTGCTGGGTTTCGAACGTACTTGGAAACCTACCAAAGCTATTAGCAATGGGAGGCTGCCAGTACTATTAGCCCACTTGCCGTTTCGGGGAGTGTCATCCATCCTTACTAGGGTAGTGGAATGGCGTAGCTATCGGTCCGTGGATAAATTTCAATTAAATCATTATTGCCATCCGTGTTCTGCCGCCAGTATGCCGTAATTGCGATCTTAGTGGTATTGATTCTAATGTGCCGGTTGGCACTCTAGTTGGGTAGGGTGCTCTATGCTAAAGTATTGAATAAAACCTTAGCGGGACCTGCAAGAACTTGCTTCGACGGAGTTGCTTTCGGAATTACATGGCTTTTTTCCAGAGGTTTGACAGAGCCCAACATTGTAATGCCCCACCATATCCTAGCAAGACTCCTCAACTCGCAGTAGGTCTGGGGGGGGGGGGGGGGGTTGTTAATAGCTTGTGTATGTAGTTCTGGGTCACTAACAACCAACCGAAGTATCGTTGACTACATTGACCACCATAAAAGGGATCGGAAGTGCCCCGGACAAGCGATCACCTATCAAAATTAATAAACGCACATCAGTTTATTAGGGCGGTTTGACCGATGTTCACAAAATTAGTCCCATTCGCAGTGCAATTTGTCACTGAGAATAATGTATATTTTTAGTAACCATTAGACAAAATGTTATAAGGTCACATATTTCCTACGTAATTGATTGCAAGCAAAACCTTGGTCCTACATCCTGTTACATTCCATTTAAACAGCCAACGCTCTTTCAAGCAGGATAATTGCTAGTACCTGTAACGACCCTTCTGACACTAAGAATACTTCCCGAACGGGCTTCGACTGCCTTATGATACCAGTACCTACCGTACCGTACCACGGTACCAGCAGAAAAGTTCTCTACGAAAAGCACTCGCCTGACTTTCCGGGAGTGCACGCTAGCATCACGTTCAGGAATGTGTAAATGGAAAAGGTACAGAACTTTCCCGCCGCTGCTTCCAGGGAGAACATTCACTCAACCCTCCGCCCTGTGCCGTCCTGAATCTGTGCCAGTGCGCCGAGTTTGTGCCCGTTTATTAAACATCCATTTTAATTGCAATTAGCTTCTGTTAATGAACAACTTTTGAACTGTGTTCGTTTAGTATGACGACGATGGCGACGGAACAGCGTCTAGCAGTCGAAAGATGAAAACTAGCTTCCGTTTGACTTTCCCGATGCTAGCGAAGCTCGGTTTGACTTGGTTTGGCGTGGTTCCTCCTTTTTCGCTAACGACCCTCCACAGCACACCACTGCCGCCGGTTGGGAAAATGCCGGGGAGAGAAGTAAAGATTGTATTTTATTCATTGTTCCCGCGGCTGTCAGTCGATTGTTGATGTTTATTGTTGTATTTAACGGAGATGCGTTTTGCCTTTCGGGTTTTCGGTGTTGAAAGTGGCCTACCAGCTCGAAGGTGGTTGATGTGAGTTGCGTTGTTGGCTGCCTGGAAGTCTTTTGATAAGCTTTGATGTTGAATTGTTTGCATTGCTTGGGGGATGGAAACTTGGGAAAATTGTCGCAATTCGCAGTAAGAAAAAGAAACGATTCAGAGACGCTAGAAGCTACAGCGCTGATGGTTTCCCCGGGCCGAAGGCATCTTAATGTTGTTTACCCCTTTCTAAGGAAATTTTTACGTGAGATAGCGCAGATCAGCAGCGAACGAAATTATGTTTCAGCTTAATCGAATTGAAGTTGAATTTCAATTACAAATACAACTGCAACTACGAATACAGTTACAAACAACAAAATTCTGAGCTAACAGCCGTATCAGGAATCTTCTAGCGATGTATCATGCATCCCATACGAATCACCAGCTCGAATGCTTGAACCACTGATAACTACGAACTGAAATGTGAAACGACCATGTCCCCAATTGAGTTTCAGAATTGACATTTAGATAGAAGCTCCTAATTTATTAAAATTGATTTAATCCTCTTTGGTAACCGAGCAGAGGTCCTTTCTTCGCTGCTGCACATTCACTGTCAGGAACATCTCCGATGACACTCTATTCGCCAGTTTGGAAAGAGGAACACGAAGAAAACGCATTCCATTTCCAACGCTGCACACGACTGGAAACTTCATTCGTTGTCAGTATCTTGTGACATTTTGGTAGCGATTTTTTTTTTTTACTTGTTTTCCCGTTGCCGGTTGATTCGCGCTGGTTCGGTTCTCTTCTGCCAAAAGTCAGCTCAGTGTCATGATTACCGTTATCGCACCTCCATCATCTTGTTTGTTAAGGAGCAGCACGGGAAAAAAGTGCCATTTCCTTTCGTCGGGCGGGAGCTTTTCCCATCTCATCATGGCAAACCAACACACAACGAAGCCAGCCTCCGTTCATTTGCGCTGCAGCTCATACGACATGGGAGGAGAGATTGGCTTTTTTCGGTTCTTTCGTTGCTCTGACATGATATGGAATTGGTCGGTGAAAAGTTGGGACAAACGGGACGAATTTTGATCCACTTTGAGCGACAACAAAAAAGACCCGCATCATGATGGGATTAGGCTGCGATGGTGATGGAAAAGGAGCGAACGATAAATCGGTTAAAATGATAATTACTTTGGTAAGGAATGTCATGTCGGTGCATGTTGATTGGGGCAATGGTTTCAGTTCGATAACAGAATGGTAGAAGCTCACACTTGCAGCCATGTCAATGACACAAACACGAGAAAAGAACGAAAAATGCTGTTACAGTTTTATCTTCTTCAGCTATCTTGTAATCTTCCTGCAAGCATTCGAAGGCAGCATTGACGCCATTCGAAAGGATGAAATACCATTCCAGTGAGCTTCTCGTTTCTTCTAGGAACACGTCCTTGAAGTTCCCACTTTCCATCGATGAACAAACAACCGGAGCACACGTTCTCAGCGAAGCACAACACTGTGTACCGACATTCCGAAGCGCACGTTACATCAAATTGCAGTGCACACACACATGCACTCTACGGATCCGGTAAGACAAACAAAAAATATAATTCGAACGCAAATGAATGCATGTGTCATCAATATGCATCAGCTTTCCTCCTACATTGCCGGGGCTGAAACAAGGAAGCACACTTCAGGGCCACTTCTTATGCTGGCACATCGAGTATGGTTTGCTTCTTTCCCACCTCCGCCACAACGTGCGATGGGGAATTTGTCGTTATTGTCGATGGGATTGATATTACTTACACATGTCGAATTTACACAATAATGGTGCTGGCAGTGTTGCCATATTTGCATCTGCACTGGAAGTTGGAAAAAAAATCTGCTACATTATTGTACAAAAATGCCTGTATCGTCTTGTTAGTAATAGATTGGCTTAGTCCCCATATGTGATTTGGGATAGGAAAATGGAATTATGACGAATTCAAATCCATTCATATTCTCGGCCAGAAGTTTCTCGCGCAATTTTGAGCCCAGTCTAGTTACCGAACGAACTTTCTTGAATTTCGCATGACATTTTTCGACAATGCACATAGATTAAATCCGTTTATTCACATTCTTACCACTAAGTGGCACTAGTCATCAAAACATCACAAAAATTGTGATTCCAAATTAAAATTTTATTGACCAGAACTATCTTCGGGTTAGAAAAATGTCTTATGAAAAATTGCTAACCCTATGCGCGGGGTCGGGACTCGAACCCAGGTGCGCTGCGTACAAGGCAATCGATTTACCAACGCCCACCTACTTTCTCTAAGACATAATCAAGATAAAAACACCCGGAAAGTTTGATTTTTGCGTTTTGGATTCTCCGCATCAATAACTAGCACTAACTTTAGGGTGACCATATCAGACGAGTAAAAAACCAGGACAGTCAAAAGGGTACTGCTTCCCCCCGTTACCTCTCAATCGACATTGCCTTTTCCGCATGTTTTCGGCAGTTAAAAAGTTTTGGGGTCTGTCTGGCAGAGCTTCGACAGTAAAAAAGTACTGGGAGTCTGGGAGGAAGAGCTCTACCAGAAAGTCTCATCGGAATTCGAACACCAAGAACTTTTTCGGATTTACACAAAGGCAGTTCTTGCTACACCACCATTAACAAACGTTTCATGCTGAGATGGTCTGTGCAGGACCGGCGAGGAGTTTTCAGTACTAAAAACACGACATTGACGTAAATCAGAAACATCAGCGATCCCAGATAGCTTTCCTGCACTATACCTGGCAATCTCCAATGACATGTTATGATTTTTATATGAAAACTGGCGGATAGCTTGGTGTAAATAATATCAGTTTGAGGCTGAGGTTGAAAAAATTGACATCCCTGCGTGAACCTAAAAGAAAACACAATTCAATTCATGCACGTCGCGATGAATGAAATATTTGGTTCGTTTCCCTCGTTATTCGTTCTCCCGACACAGCGCATTCAGGTCTGAACATGTTCGGTTTCAGAAGCAAACTGAATTTTGTTTCCATTCTACCTATGAGAGGAATTATTGAACAAAAGTGCAGCAGATATGAATTATGCAGTTCACTTATGCTCGAAAATGTAGAAGATGCCAGCTTCTGCCTTCAAACTGTCCACATAAAAACAAATAAATGCTTTGGTTGGTGAAGGAATTTATATTTCCTCTGCACTCAAGCATTCCATTCTGGTTTGGTTTTTGGTTTGGGTAAATATAAGCAGAATTAACTAACTGATCTTGAAATTTCGCAGCACTGGTTTGAGCGCGACATTCCATACTCCCTGTTATGTAGGGTGCTAGACGCGGCGGTTAGTCGCTGTTCAGCGTCCAGGCGTGAAGGCATGTTAATTGTCCATTAACTATTTCATTCATTTAACACGCCTCAATGCATTACCTGAGCCGTGGATTTTTTAATATTATCAATGTGTAAATAAAAATAAATAAATCGAATTTTAATGTATATCCATCGCATCATGTTTACGCGATTTGTTATTTTGCGTAAAGATCTTATTTCTTGTTGAAGGTCTATTTACTTCATTGCCTCTTGTTGCTTGTGGATCACTTAGTCCGCTTTCTCTTGGTTTATCGTTTTCGTTCATGCTATCCTCGCTGTTAATGTTGTATGGGCTTTCACGATTACCTGGTTTGAGTTGTTTGTGGGGCCTACGGGTCACGATCGCTTATACGTGTTCTTTATTATTTACTTTATTATTGGTCGTGCTGGCAGTTGATTGGGAAGTAGTAGGCGCATCACGTTGTGCATAGGTTCTGTTGTTCCAATATTCGTTGGTGCCTGAGCTGCAACACCGGTGGTTTATGATTTAGTTGATGTTGATGAAGGTCTGTGTGATGGGTATGCTTGCAGTTGATATTGCTTCGTTAGAGGTTTGTGTCCATGGTTTCTCGTAGTGTGTCTTCTTGTGTAACCTTGCGTAACAGCGTAGGGTACGCAAGGGTCTGTCCTTCATACGTGCACCACGTGATTTGAGATTTGGTAACGCGTTTTGCTTTGTATTGAAAGTTCAGATATGAAGGAATAGGTTCCGTCACTCGCATTCTCACGAAACAAACACCGTTGGAAGTACATAGAGAAATTTTCTTCAGGCTTCAAATTTAAAGGATTCCACCGTTACGTATTCCGACATGATGGTTGTAATAAATTTATTACTAGCACCCAGGTGTAGATCGTGCAGACGCATATCAATCTTATCATTGTCTATATAAACGGATATTTTAGTCTTAACATTATCATGCTCAACGACGTATTGCATGTTATCTTCCATAGCGTAGCTTTCCGTTATGGCCAAAGTTTTAAACGTTTCCAGTAACGAGTGTGGTGGGCTTGTATAACGACGACTTCCGTTAGTCTCAGACTGCATTTGCAAATTTGCTGTTGAATTTTGCTGTTGAGTTTCAAACATCTTGAAATGAATTATCGATATCGCACCGATGAAAGTAACGGTGCTTTATTGTTCACACTGGCTTGGGACGAATTTTATTATTCGATTGCTTGTTTATAGTACTAGCACGGTACACATAGACAGCAGACTTTAGGTAGAAACGTTCGTTTGATTCACTGCACTGTTAACAAGCAGAGCGACTGGTTAGGTAGTGGTATCGACCCTGTAGTAATTCCATGATCCCCAGCTCGAGAGAGCGCTCAATGAAATTATTCCACGATAGTTGCTATTTTTCTTTTTATGGAATGGATTCCTGGTAAGACAAAAAAGTCACTAGCAAGAGAACTCAAGTAGAAGCAGAAGCACCAAAACGTGTCTTTTCAGATGTACCAAAGGGAGATTAAAGATTAAGAGGAGAGATCAAAAAAACCATCGGAAGGTACAATTGGGAGATTCGACTGTAATAAGTTTTGTTCGTCGCATTCCGATTGAGGATGAGTATACGTTGCAGTTATGGTTGCGGTCGGTCGTAACTGCAGCATAGTGAAAAGCGAAGACTGAATAAATAGAAATATATTAGGGTTACAGGAGAAGAACCAGGACAAATCAAACATTTTCCTCGACTTCCCAGGACACCAGGCCAGTCCACGCAAAACCAGGACATGTCCTGGGAAACCAACTTGGGACCAGTGAGGCTGCAAAATAAGCTATTTGTTTGTATACAATCCATCTTCGTCAAACCGGCAGTATGTTTACCTGTCTGTATCTATTAATTTAATTCATTCCGCAGATGTAAACATGGTTAGGCCAGTAGATAGAAGGTGATAGCTTTACTACACATTTAGACCGAATGAACAGTAAGCCATTAGGCCGATAGACAAGAAGCCAAATGTTTAACAGTGAGGGGGAGAAGAAGTCGAAGCTTACCCTGCCGAGCTTCGTGGATTTTAGGCCAAATGGACGTTAGACGGAATGGACATTAGGCCACATGGACGTTAGACGGAATGGAAATTAGTCCGAATGGACAGTAGGACGAATGGACAGTACGTCGAATGGATATTAGGCCGAATAGACTTTAGACCGAATCAACAGTAGGCTATTAGGCCGATGGACAAGAAGCCGAATGTTTAACAGTGAGGGGGAGAAGAAGTCGAAGCTTATCCTGCCGAGCTTCGGTGATTTTCGTTAATTATTTGTTTTGCTTGGTTCTCAATTATTTGCTTATATTCTTCTTTTTATAATGAACTGTTCATTCGAAATATATATAATGTAAAACATTCTATCCAGCCAGCCCTATTAGATAAATACCAGCTTTATTATTTCGAGATGTAATGAAGTTTTCAAAGGGACAACTTATTTAATAAACGCACATGTACTGTAACATCGGTTTCTACACTGCTCTAGCTCTTTTTTTACAATGGAGAAGACCTTTACGTCCTAGCCCAGTACACGTGCTATTGGTAGGGTCCAATCTACCGCACGGGGTGCACTGGGGGCGTGTCGGGCTCGAATGGTGACGCTGCCATTAATACCGACTAAACTCCATTGGGCTCCGCCATCGTTCCTCCCAGGAACTACCTCTCGGTATTACTTCTGGGGGGATGGCTGTACTTAGTGTACTCATTCACTCTCACTCACGCCTTCATACGTCCTGTATGAGGCTTACTTGGGTGCTCTCGCTATCGCACCTTGATTCACTCTCAAACACTCCCACATGAGGCTGACTTTTGTGCTCACCTTTTTCGTTCCTTGCGAGGCTGACTTGTGTGCTCACCTTACTCATTCCTTGCTAGGCTTACTTTTGTGCTCGCCCCACCCATACCATGTGAGGCTGACTTGGGTGCTCACCCTATCACCTGATTGACTCTCGATCTTGCCACTCTATTGTACCTCTGTCACTCCCCCTGGCATCCCATGTGGGACATTTTTCTTAGGCCCCACTTCTGACATACCATGCGAGGCTGACTTGTGTGCTCACCCTTTTCATTCCTTGCTAGGCTTACTTTTGTGCTAGCCTCTACCATACCATGTGAGGCTGACCTTTGTGCTCACCCTTAACATGCCGTGTGAGACTGACTTGGATGCTCACCCTTTCATTCCTCTGCCACGCCATGAGGCATCGATAGCTAAGTCCCAACATACTACGCTACGACCCTCCTGTATTGGCATGAGGCAGTCCACTTATACGCCTATACACTCACTCTTCTGTCTTGCTTCGGGGTGACTGGGTTTACCCCTTACGCGGTTGCCAGTCGCTGCGCCAAACCCGCCTCCGCATGAACAGACCATTTACTCCCTTTTTTGCGCTTGGCCTTTTTCGCTCCAGCTAACCAATCACTAGTTAGCCGTGCCCGTCGTCTGTTGCTCGGTTCGCCAGATTACCTGTAGCCTACTGGCAATCTGGATGGCAGCAGCCGAGACTGCGTTCCAGTTCTCCACCGATTGACACATCCGCTGAATAAGGGTATCAGGGGTTGTGTCCCAGCCACAGACGTCAAGCATTGCTCTTCTTTCGACGTCGAACCGATGACATACGAACAGTATGTGTTCGGCAGGTTCGTCTACACCTGGGCAGACTGGGACCTCCGCGTGCCCGAACCTGTGGAGGTACTGTCGGAAACAGCCATGGCCTGACAGGAATTGTGTCAGGTGGAAGTGAACTTCCCACCCAGCTAGGTATCAGCCGGTGGGTCCACCTACTTTTCGAGGAGTTGTCCCACTCACGCTGCCATCTGGCGACCGAGGTCACCCTGGTGCGCTCGCGGGCTCCCCTATTTCCACGTAGCTCGAAGCACTCCTCATCTTCCCGAATGACCAGCCCGACTGGCATCATGCTCGCTATCACGCAGGATGCATCGTGTGATACCGTGCGGTAGGCAGATATCATTCTGAGGCACATCACGCGGTAGGTGCTCTCCAGTTTCTGTAGGTAACTGGTTACCCTCAGCGCTCTTGATCATGACGGACCGCCGTACCTGAGGATAGATACGGCAACGCCTGCCAGTAACCTACGTCTACTGGCGCACACCTTTGAGCTGTTGGACATCATCCTCGGTAGAGCCGCAACAGCAATCGACGCTCTCTTGCATGTATAGTCGACAGGGCTGCCGAAGGTCAGCTTGTCGTCTATAATGACTCCGAGAGACTTCAGACTTCGCTGTGAAGTGATCGCGACTTCTCCCACAAGGATAACTGCATGTTGTGCCGACTTGCGGTTGTTGACGATAACTACCTCTGTCTTATGATGAGCGAGCTCCAGGCCTCTCGCGCTCATCTATTCCTCCACCGTGCTAATCGCGTGTTCTGGGGTTAGTTCTACCTCAGGAATTGACTCCCCGTAGACCTTCAAGGTTACGTCGTCGGCAAAGCCGACGATCTTGACCCCAGGAGGGAACTTCAGTCTCAGAACCCCGTCATACATGAGGTTCCATAGCACCGGGCCTAGGATCGAGCCCTGCGGGACTCCGGCGGTAATCGGAACCCTTTTCTGACCGGCATCGGTCTCGTATAGCAGTACGCGGTTTTGGAAGTAACTTTCCAGGATCCGGTACAGACCTACAGGTAGGCTAAGCCGGTGTAACGAGAGCGCGATGGCATCCAAGCTTGCGCTGTTGAATGCGTTCTTCACGTCAAGTGTCACGAACGCGCAGTATCGAATACCTCGCCTTTTCCGTTGGATCGCTATCTCGACAGTATTTATCACTGAGTTGAGAGCGTCCACTGTGGACTTACCCTTTCGAAAGCCAAACTGGTTGCTTGACAGACCGTCCGTACCTTCCGCGTACGGGGTTAGCCTGTTGAGGATGATCCTCTAAAGCAGTTTGCCAGTCGTGTCGATCAGACAGATTGGTCTGTACGCCGATGGGTCGCCTGGCGGCTTCCCGGGCTTCGGCAACAGCACCAATTTCTGCCTTTTCCATCTATCGGGGAAACGGCACTCGTCAAGGCATCTCTGCATAGCTAGCCTGAACATGTTCGGGTTCGCTATGATCGCTGCCTTGAGAGCGTTGTTTGGAACTCCATCCGGCCCTGGAGCTTTCTTCATTGCTAGGGATTTAGCCACTGCGAGTAGTTCTTCATTCGTCACTGGAGCCACCATTTCGGCCGTGCCCGCACTGTCTCGTAGTGTAGGTGGCCAGGGGCTTGTGGCTCGAGATGGGAAGAGTACTTCGATAATCGTTGCCAACCGGTCCGGAGACCGTTCTGGGGGTGAGGAGCCCCCTTTGGTCTTAGCCATCACAATCCTGTAGGCGTCACCCCACGGATTCGCGTTGGCACTCTCACACAGGTTGTCGAAACACGCTCTCTTGCTGCTTTTAATGGCCTTGTTAAGGGCCAATTTCGCAGCTCGAAACACTTCACGGCGGTTCTCTCTTGCATCCTCGGTGCGAGCTCTTTGCATCCTACGTCTAGCTCTGAGGCAGGCTGACCGTAGAGCTGCAATCTCGGCACTCCACCAGTATACCGGGCATCTGCCGTTTCTTGGCAGTGTTTTTCTCGGCATAGTGGCGTCGCACGCGCGTGATAGAACAGCTACCAGCTACCAGTGTTGGCCTCCAGTCCCAGGGCCGCGGTGAAAGCTTCGCTGTCGAAGTGATTGGACTTCCACCCGCGTACCTGACAGGGATCTCCCGCCCTCGGATGCTGCACACCAGCTCTTGGGGTGACGTAAGTGTAATGCGGTTTTGCCGCGTAACCGAGACCAAGGATTCGAAGCAGCACAAAATATCTGAGGGTCCACCGAGCGAGGAGGCCGCCGACCCGCTGTCGGAAGCGGCGGCCCTTCGCAAGCAAACCGGCTTAATGACCTAGCAAGATTTCATAGTTATCAAGAGATCTGTGGACTGGTATGTGAGTTTCGTGAATCGTAGGATAAAAAAGAAATTGATGTTCTAATTCTTGCAATTGTAGGACTGAGCACATATAAACACACTAAATGAAGACCCCTGAAATACGACACAACTAGAACATATTGAACACGTCAACAATTTTAAGCTTCTCGTTCGTTCGGTAACTCTCAAGGCGATCATCACAGTTCGGGCAGTGTAACGTAATAGAGAATACTGCTAATCGCCTTTAAAGGTTATATTGTGCGTTCTCCGCCTCTTCAAGGTTTCAGATTTTTTCTTCGTTCATGTGTGTGCGGTATGCATTATTCAATAAATCTAAATACTGGTCGCAGCGGTTCGTCTCCATCAAAAATCCGTTATTCAGTCAGTAGAGCAGTGAATCAGCAGTGTTTCTTTTCTTATAAGCCACCGGAATACAGTTACATTTTCAAGTTAAGTACTGCTATAAAATTACATTCTTCATTTTTGTCTCTAGTACCATCCCGCACTGGGCAACGGGACCGTGCAAAAAGTGGCTTCCCACGACAGTGATGCGCCTCCGGGTGAGCTGGATATCGAAACAAAATCGTTTCCCCGACTGAAGTTGTACCCACCTTCCTCAACCGAGCCTATCGTAAGCTTATTCTGGACCATAGGTATCTTTCTAATCTGCTGCAGATTTCTCGAGTTCTGACCGAACGATATTCGCCCGTGACAGAAATATATCAAAAATTCGCCTCGATAGGCTTTGGGCAGTGGTAAATAGCTAAAAGCAGGCAAATGATATTGCTGGCTATGGGTATTTACGAAGAATCACAAAGTATATGTACCTGCTAATCGGGTCGAACGTGACGGGGTCGTCACTGATTCGAGTTTGAATTGCGCAGACCCGCTGATACATGGGTTGAAGATACTGGACTGCAAACGTTTGCATTGAGCATCAGTCACAGCTTACGGAAAGAGATCATATGTCAACTCATACTCTTGTCAGGTGACCTTCATCGAGTCGGCTCAAGGTAACAACCTCCTCTTTATCACGGTTCGTCTACCTGTTCGCCTTTTTGTGCTGCGGGTCCTGAACTATGCCAATTGCAAAAAACAGCCTCACATTGTAGCATTAAGGTTCGTTGTGGGAATCATTTGAAAGATCACTGTGGAAGTGTGTTGAAAAGCGTTTCTACTGTGGGGGAAATCCACATGATCTCCTGACATGTCTCGCGTACAAACAGCGCGAGGAGAAACCTAAGCATTCCCTTCAAGGCCACTCTAAACGCTCTTTTGCAGAAGCTCTAAAGGAGCTACGTCTCTACGAATATCTTTACTAACTTGTCTAGTGATGAATGCGACTCGGATGACCCCCAAGAGGGAATGTCTTCTGTTAAAAGCAATTGAACAAGAAGCAACATTTCTTCTCCCAAGCTTCGTTATAAAGACCACAACGTGTCTTTGTGATCCCCTAACTTAAGGAAATTTCAATTGTAAGACAATGATATTGTCACATTCAAGCTATCGTAAACATGCCCTATCAAATGATCAAACTGAATGAAAAAGAGAAAATTAAAACATTTGTATATATTTGATAATATAAAAACTAGAATTTTTATCAATCGTCAGAGCATCAATCGGTGTTCGCTCAATAACGATTTCCACAAACCACATTTCGTTTCGCGGTTTTAGAAATATGTTTCCTTGATAAACTTCCTATAAAATTACTCATCGAATTATTTTTAGGAGGCAATGGGCGACTTCGATTTTTTTTTGTGAAGGTCGATTACCCCATAAAAAATCTCATGTGACCCTGTGGGTGCAAAAATATCATTTATCATTTTGTTTTTTTTTATAATTTACACAGCTCTTCTTGGACCAAAATAGAACCCAGAAAGTAGATCGGAGCAAAAAAAATGTAAAATCGTGTCCCACTCTAAATTGGCTTTACGAAGGTTCGTTGCCTGAAGCGGAACACCACTGAATCAATTTCATTGGGGCTCATAACATATTAAATAAGCAGATACAAAGCATCAATCGACAATCCGTAGGCACATTCACAAATGCTAAAACCAGCTCGCACTTTAATCCAATTTCAACATGCCATATGGGTGGGTGCTGGGAACACTTGGTGGTTAGATTAGATCAAGGCAGCTATGACAACAACAGTAGATCAACCTTGTCACCCAAGCGATGGAGTTTTGGAATTTCTTACCTGGAGGCGGAAGCGGTGAGCAACTCAACACCGCTTACATACATTCCACTTGAATTGTCAGAACATGTAACATTGACGCCAAAGCATTTCCTTCTGTACGGTGTACAAGAAGTAATACAACAAGGGAAGGAAATCGCTGCAAGTCGTAGTACATTAAGAGTTTTGCTAGAAACGCGTCCGATACCTCGCGGATCGGTTTTGGAAAAGATGGGTTCACGAATATCTTCCGATGCTAACTAGACGCACGAAATGGTTTGAACCAGTCGGTTTCCAATAGCATTGATTACATCTCACAATTAATTATATATTACCTCATATACGCTCACAATCTCTCCTATTCTGAGCATACAAATGCTCGTGGCCGTTGCGCTAACACAAACCTGGTCACAAACGCAAACATGCAATTATCCATACATACTTGCCTCCGCGATTTCGCCAACACCAGAACATCCCGGTAATTAAATGAACGTTTTAGCAACTACAAATTTACAAACGCGGTCTCCAGCACTAATCCACCGCACGCGCGATCATGAATCACCGGTCCCGTCTGGAAATCTCTCCTCTAGCACCTGAACCATATCCGGAAATTAAGCATCATGGTCCCCGCGATCATTCAAGAACACGCGCGAATATGCGAACGGCCACAGGGTTAAAAATCGAATTTACACTTGCGTAGTTTCATACATGCTAGCAGACGCGACAAACTCGTTAACATACAAACGCTTCAGCTTTGTCCACGAAAAACTACGCCCGCAATCTCGCAAACATGAAAACACCCCGGTGATTAATTGAATATTTTAGCACTAATAAACCTATAAACGCGGTCTCAAGCGCCCATGATTGGGCGATAATGAATCGGTCGCATCCGGAAATCTCTACCTTCGGCCTTAGAGGCCTAGGTCCATGCGTGCAGTTGGAGCAATAAAAAATAACGCCCATATACACTAGACAACACATGGCGACATGACTGGGAACTCTAGTGAAATCCCCATGGCAAGTTACTCTCAACTAGCTTCTGAACCATACACTAAAAACTAAGTAGCACACGCGACAATAACAGTAACATACAAACGCTCGAGGCTTTCGCGATGATCCACGCACACCTACTTCCGCTATCTCGAAAACAGGATATCTTCCCGCTAACTAAGTGAGCGTTTTAGCGTTTATAAGTTCACAAACGCGGTCTCAGGAGTGAACCTACAAACGCCCGTGTTCGCGCGATCATGAATCGGTTTTGTCCGGAAGTTCCTATCGTAGGCCCTAGTAGCATAGGTTCATTGCCTTCAGGTGGACCAAATAAAAAAGAAGAACTCACTCTCTTCTAGCATCTGAACCGAACACCGAAAATTTAGCAACGGATTCACGGTCCGCGCAATCATCTAAAACTAAAACACACGCGAATATGCGAATGGACTCATGGTTATAAAATATAATTTATACACGCCAAGTACACGCGACAAACACGTTATTGTACAAATGCTTGAGCCCTTCGCCATCATCCACGCAACCTACACCTGAAATCTCGCAAACATGATAACACCCCAGTGATAAGGTCAACATTTCAGCACTAATAAATTTTTTTTCGCGGGCTCAAGCGTGAAAGCGTGAACCCAAAAAGTACCGCGCTCGCGCGATCATGAATCGATCGCTTCCGGAAGTCCCTATCCTCAGTACCAGCAGTCTAGGCCCCTACCTTCAAATGGACCAATTTAAAAAAAAGCTCGCATATCCACTGAACTACACCCCTAGTAACAATCTAAGTTTTATGGAAGTTTTGTAGCCACTTATAAAACTTAGATTGCACTTGTAGCATGCTGTAAAACTTCAATTGTTACTTGGGACGTTCCGTAGCCACATGACCGGGAACTCTAGTGATATGGGGTAACTCACTTCCTGTCATAATCTGAACCGTCCACCGAAAACTGAATATCAGAATGACCATCCAAGAACACACGCGAATATGTGAATAGATACACAGTACGATCGCTTAAGTCCTTCGCGATCATCCAGACACACAAACGCGAACCCACAAACGGTCGTGTCCCACGACCATGAATCGGTCGCGTCCGTCATAGCAACATTCAGTTGGACCAATGAAAAGAAAAACACTCATATCCACTAGACAACACGTTCCATGGCGACATGACCGGGAACTTTAATGACATGGAAGAACTCATTTGCTGCTTCAATCTGAACCGTACACCGAAAATTAAGTATCAGATTAACGATCATCCAAGAAAATTCGCGAATATGCGAACGGGCTCACGGTTACAAAATAAAATTTATACACGCGAAGCTACATACACGTTAGCACACGAGACATACAAATGCAAACGCGATCGAACATACAAACGCTCGAAGCCTTCGCAATGGTACACGCAATCGCGAAGTCCATACACGCGCATATCTGAACCGTATAATGAATATCACATTCAGAATCACATTGAATTCGGCTCGGAAATTTCCCAACAGCCGAATTTTGAAACTTATACCTCAGTAAAGTAGAATTTGTTTTCTGATTTTCGTTCAAATATTTTCCGAGTCTCAGCTATCAAGCGTCACTTTTACTGAGATCTCAACAAAAAAATTGTTGACTGAGATCTCAACTGTTGAGATTTCGCTCAAAGATGCGAAAAATTTGTTATTGGACAATAAATTAACCCATTATATCCTAGCGTATGAAATTATAATTATCCATCGTTGAACGTGAATTTACTGCAGAATTTTGACATATAACTGGTTTATTATTGCACTATTGGGATCATTACACCTCACATTCCATTGTGAAACAAGACAGCTGCCAATTTTTGTCACATTATTTACATTTTTGGACCGTGTATAGTTAGGGCAAATGGCGGCTGAAAAGTAAGCAATACATTTAATTGAATTTTATTGTTGGAATTCGTGCTAACAATTCCATTATGTGACAAAAGGTTCCAAGAGGTGTGAAAGAAGTGTTGCCCATCACAAAATCCGAAGAAATATGTGAAACAACTTAAAATTTGTTGTTTTTATTTAAGCGTGCGATTTTTTTTTGTGCGAGATATTTTCATTCTCAAAACTATTTTAAGCGGTGATTTTGTGTTTCCCATAATCTTTGATACATTTTTGATGGACTTGAAGATATCACTTTTTCGAACCCCTGGGATATAATGGGTTAAGTGGGCATATTTTGCGATTACAGTTTATTTTCTAGACGATATGAATTGTTAGCATCGACTATTGAAAAAAAAAAAGAAAAAACTGCGATCACCACAGGTTAACAGAACGAAACATTATTAAAAATAAATCATACTCACACGCTAAATCAAACTAACCCGTGTCACTCTGTCATACCACAGTCCATATCAGAGTACAAATCAATCAAAACTAATGGAACAATTCACTAACAAAAACAAACAAGTAATCGATACTGCTCATACTGTGGAAGTAACCAGTAATCCCCAACTCCCAAGTAGGTTCAAAGTTTACGCCTCCCCTCCCCGAAGCTATCATTCGCCGGTGGTCGACTCCCATCCCATCTGCTTCGACTCTGTTTGACATTTGATCGATCCATTTCAATTCTTCAGACCGAAACATGAAACAGCTCTCTTTTTATCCCCTGTCAAACAATGGCAGTTGTGAGACGGGTTGGTAAGTGCATCGAGTAGGTAGGTGCCGAGTACCTACATATTTCGCTTCAAACCAGCGCAGCATCGCACCCACTTCTGGGTGGTACGTACGAAGCGGCACCTCAGCAACAATGAGACACCCAGAAACACACACACACAGGGGAGGTCTCGAGAAGAGTGTGTTTCACCTCCCTGTTGTAAGTGCATTATTATGTAAGTTGCGAAGAGAAACCAAGCTTTGACTCGACTTGCGTATGGCTTGTTGTCGACTTTTCCAACGCTTTCACAGGGTTACGAATGAGGGTGGGTGGGGTGTGCAATGCGAAGGGTTCAGGTGGTTGAGGATCAAATAAACAGCAAAGTCTTTATTTTTCAACAGGCTTTTACTTGAAGTTCGCAGCCGGTGCTTAGCGTACATGACGATTGCAGGGTTAGTGCAATAAAAGGAAACTTTCTTGGATGGGGTATGAACGTGCGAATCAAAGTCTCCTATAGACACTGGTGGAATTAATGGTCGATGGATTTCGAATCAATTGTCTTTTTTATTACAGAAATACTCACTAGGATCTCATGAATTGATTCTATTAACAACCTCATGCTGACAGTAGGATAATGCGAAACTGCGAAAATTCAGGATTGAAAAAGTTGCAGTAATACCCCTGCTTCCAACTTATTTTTCTCGAAAGAGGATGTCGCAACAGGTTCCGTGCAAGTACGTGTGGAAAGCATTGGTGGAGTGGATAAAAAACAGTTATCCCTTTGCAGTTATTGTTGCTTAAGATAATTTTTTAATAGGATAAAAACATAGGTTAGCAACACTGCCGAGTTTTGCTTCTTGTGATTTCAAATTGTTTTTGTGCCGAAGGTTTTTATATATTTTGATCAAATACTACCGTTTTGTCGACCGTGTCTGAATAAAGTGTAGTAATGATCATTTGTTTGGAAAACAGACTGTAATTCATTGGTGATTTGCTCGTTACACTACCGTGATTGTGATCTTTTCTTCGTTCTACTACCTACGTGCTACTATATAGGGTAAAGTGCCTATTTTCACCATACAAATTCATTAATTTCTCGGCCAACAATCAATGTAATGCGTAAAAATTGACATCGATGTTAAGAACCAATATAATAACACAAATGCGCTGAAAACAGTGAAATTCTCGTGTTTGAGCGCAACGAAAACTCGAATCGAGTGCCCCTATTGTTGCGCTACCATTTGACTCGATGCCTTGTACAAAGATGGCAGACACTGCTCTAACCGAAGAGGCGAATGACCTTAAGGTTAAAACCTCTATAATCGAAATAAAAAAACTGCTCTAACCAACGGCTTCAAATGAGTAGGGTGATAATAGAAACAAGGCGAAAATGGGCTCATCACCCTATACAAACTTCCGAGCAAACTTCCCCCCGGTCAAAAAAAAATGCGGACGAACATGGTCAGGCGATTTAAACAGTTTGACGTTTGACTCAACTCGCCTTTGCTAATTGCCCCTAGGAACAAATGCAATTTGCGAATGCGATTTAAAGGCAATTTCAACACTTAGACAAATTTTCGGGCGGCTGAAATGGAATCGGTTGTTTTTGCGCTTTTCAAACATGGCGGTTCGTGTTTGGCTTAAGTTTAAATTTGTTTTTTTTAACAATTCGCGTGTTCTCGCTTGTATTTTGTTTATCTAGTGCACTTCATTTAGCCAACGAATGTGGGAAATTGTAGAATCGTGCGTAAGTATAGTGGAACAAAATCTCTGACCTAAAGTCATGAAAGTCAGATTGTAGTAGTTTTGGTATGCAATACCAATTTCACTATTGATTCTTCCTATAGTTTGGTGGTAATTACCTAGTATACTGATAAGTTTATGTGAGTTGATAATGAATCCGAAAATAAGTATTATTTGAAATTTTCATATTAGGCAATTAAAGGCGATTAAATGGGCGATTTGGGGGCGATTTAAGGGCGGGTAGAGCGGCAAAAAATGACGGCGGCAAATCGCCCAAATGTTGCAATTGAAATAGCCCCCTAATTGCCAGCAATTTGCTTGCAAATTAAAGAGCAATTAGCGCATCCGGGTTGGCAAATAGCCCCCCGTTAGCCAGCAACTTGCCCTTTTTGACTGGGCCGCTTTCGCCCATCTACTGCGTGGTGCCTACGTGAAGGTGATTTAATGATATCGGCGAATATAAATAAAAATTGTGCAAAGTGCGGCCTAGCAATTACCGGTATTGATTCTGTGGTTTGTTGCGGCTATTGTGGATGCACTTTTCATATGAATTGATCGGGCGTTTCGCATGCTCTTTTGGGCTATTTCACTAAGCACAGAAACAACTTGTTCTGGATGTGCGAGAAGTGTGCGTAGCTGTTTGAGATCTCGCATCTTCGTTCCATAACGACGATGCTGATGAAAAATCGTCGCTGAACTCACTCACGGTTAGTCAACAACTTGCATGCGAAACTACCACTGTTTTAATCGGCGCGCGAAGCAGCCTTGTGGATTCGACATGGCCCAAAAAGCAACTGAATGCCAATCCTGTTCGAAATAAATAGGAGAGCATGTCGTATCCGTTGTAATCTGTGAGAAGCCGGTGAACAAATTTTGGATCTGCTTGTCCCGTACACTACCAAATGTGACCAACGGAGAAATTTCTGCAATGGTACGAGCGAACCTTGGAATGACGCAGGACCTTGAAGTTCCGGATGGGGACTAAAGGAGCCGATGTCAGTAACAAAACCTTCTTCTCCTTCAAGGTCGATCCTACGTTGAAAATTGATTCATTCATCGTCATGGCCGGAAGAGATTATGTTTCACCAATTTGAGGAATATACTGTCCAAAAATTTCAGAAGCTCTAAGTGGTGAACTTGACCCCAACGCCTGTAACAACTTTAGCAGTACCAACGCAGCATCAGCCGAGTGCATGTACTCTGTTGTGGATGGACTACAGATGCGAACACCCAACCACAACGAAGGCGAAGGAGTGATACCGACATCACTCTTTCGTCTTCCAGTAAACTCGGAGAACATGAAGGATTCGTTTCTGTGCCATCAGCTAATTACTTAGAATGACAATCAGAAGCTGCCTCCGTTGCAGGCGCATGATATTGCTGCTTACGTCGCTTTTGCCCGCCTATCAACTTGGAGCATATGGAGGTCCCGTTTATGCGTCACCAGGCACTGCTGTGTTTCATAGGCGAGCACGTCTCTTCATAGCACATTCGGCTCTACAGCGACTACAGTGGGACTAAGCACTCTTTGCTATGCTGGTATGGCACTCTGAGACGCACTGCACTGGGCACTATGGAAGCCCTTGATCCCTCTGCTACAGTCGAGCCACTGCAGCCAGCGTTCGACAGTCGTTTCGGTCCTGTGTGCAGGACTAGTGAAGGGGTCTTTCAAATCTATACCAAAGGCAAGTACGAACCTGATTTTGTTAATGCAAGGACTGTTGTGCTCCTTGCCTCCAGTCAACCGCGGCATTCAAACGTACAAATATATTATCAGAATGTCGGCGGTATGAACACCGAAATCGATAATTATGATTGTGGGCTGCGTGCTGCGACAACATTACGTGCATGTTAACCAAGTCTATAAAAATAAGTCTAGGATAATGTTCGAACCTAAAACATTCTGGAAGCATGTAAGCGGGCAAAGAAAAGAATCCGAGCTGCCTTTAACGATGGGTTATGGAGGGCGTATGAGCTCTCCTTCACAGGAGATTTACCAACTATTCTCTTAAAAGTTCGCGAGCGTTTTCTCCAACAAGTAACTAACACCGATCCAGGTCTCATGTACGGCACTTACTGTACTTTAATCGTACCAGTCTTTGAACTCTACCGTTATGGACAATAATATGGTACAACTGGCGATTGGTGAAATGAAAGCTTCAACATCGGCAGGCCCAGATAGTGTACCAACTATTATCCTTGAAAAATTCTCTGTCGGTCTAATTAAACCTCTTTGTTATCTAAAAACTGTAGTATTTCTCGACCTCTGGAAATCCTCCTTCATGTTTCCACTTCACAAAAAGAGATGATAAATAGGCAGTTGATAACTGCCGTGGTATTACAACGCTAAGCGAAGTTCCTAAGCTGTTGTGTTAGAACCCATTTTCAGCCACTGCTAACAGTATATCTCCGAACCTCAACATGAATTTATGCAAAAGCGTTCAAAATCTACGAATCTTCTGTCGTTCACAACCTATTGAACAGAACCCTTGTCTGATGGCCTTCATGCTGAGCTAATCTACATGGACCTTTCAGCTGCTTTTAACAAGATTAATCAGGCTTTTGCGTTAGCAAAGTTTGATAGACTTGGCTTTGGTACTAATATTCTCCGCTGAATGCAATCATATCTCAGTAATCGTCGTCTAGCAATCAAGATAGGTGATTGTGCATCCGAAGAATTCTTTGCTTCTTCTAATATGCCGCAAGGTAGCATTCACGGTCCTTTGATTTTTCTTCTATATTTCAACGACATAAACTTCGCTTAGAAGGTCCACGAATCCGGAATACATATGACGCAGCTTTCTTTGAACGCCAACTAGTAACCTTTGCGGAATGATACGGAGTCAACCGATTGACATTAAATTCTAAAAAATGCCCGGTCGTTACGTTTTCGAGGAAAAAAACTCGAATTCGTTTCAAATACTGTCTAACAGAATCGACGATTGACAGAGCGAATTCTGTTAAAGATCTCGGAGTTTATCTCAGTGAACAACTGACATTTAGGCAGCTTATCAGCTATATTGTCGCAAAGGCATTATGCTGTGTAGAGTGCGTAATGAGAATATCTAAGCACTTTTCAGATATTTACTGTTTGAAATCTCTCTACTGCTTACTCCGTTGATCAACACTAGAATATTGTTCAAGCGGGCACCAATTGACATAAGTTTGGGAATTGAGCATTGAGATTCTTTTGATTTTTTAAGACTGCAAGCCAAATTAACCTGTCAAAATCACTCGCAATGCTGCTCGACAGTCTCTTCGGATGGCTAGTTTTCGGTTCAACCAGCCAGGCTCCTCCCGCAAGACAGGATCCCCCATGTCACATAGTAGCTGTATCCTCGTTCACTTTAGAGGAGAGCGTTGGGCGTTTCTGGCAGGTAGAGGAATTGTAAACCTGGTCCGATTATTCTCTGGACGAAAAGCGTTGTGAGGAAGTGTTTTCGGATCTACGACCAGGCACGCGGAAGGACGTTACATAGTCCCTCTACTTCGTCGGTTAAACTTTGATGAGATGGTGGAAGCCTCGAAACCGATGGCAATGAAACGTGTTCAACTTCTGGAGAAAAGACTTGCTCGTAATTCAGAACTGAAGGATGATTGCAATAAATTTATGATGAAATATCTCTCTTTTGGACATATGCGATGTGTTCGAGAGGATGACACGCAAAATTCATCATCCGGTAGTGAAGGAGGCCAGCACGACGACCAAGGTGCGAGTGGTTTTTGACGCTTCGGAGAAGGTCTACAGGCTTTTCCATCAACGAAGTGCTGTTGGTAGATCCTGTGATGCAGGACGATCTCCTTTTAATAATACTTCGGTTACGGACGTTTCCTGTGGTGCTAATGGGGGACATCGCTGAAATGTACCGATAAGTCCTTGTCCATCCGGAAGATGTACACTACCAAAGGATTCTGTGGTGCTTTGATACAGTAGATCCTATCGAAAGCTACGGTGACATATGGATTAGGCCCATTGTCGTTTCTCGCGACTCGAACATTGCAGCAACTTGCATCCGATTAAAGTGATGCCTATCCCCTTGACAAACCTGCCCTCCGTACGAGCTTTTACGAAGACGATTTTATGGGCGGAGTCCAATCCGTCCGCAAAACAATCCAATTGAGATCGGAACTAAGCGAGCTTCTGGCCAAAGGCGGCTTTGCGCTTCGTAAGTGGACGTCAAACCAACTACCGGTTCTTGCAGGAATGACATCCGACGAAATCGGTAATTAAATTCGACACAAACGAAACGGTTAAGACGCTTGGTATCACTTGTTAACCCGGATCGGACAACCTCCACTTCAACACCAATATCCAGCAACGCCAAGGTATGCCAACGAAGTGTTCAATATAAACTGAAAGATGCTGATGCAACGCTTTTTGCTGCTACCATGTTCGTGGGATGACGAAGCTCCAGACTGCATTGCAACCGCTTGGGAGAAACTGAATAGTCGAGGCACTCCAGATTCCGTTAGCATGTACGTAGTTTTGGTCTGTTTGGATAGTTACCCAACAGTGCCTTCGTGCTCCTCCCAGTACATGGAAAACCTTTCTGGTAAACCAGGTATCGGAAATCCAAACCTTAACCCATGGAGCTTGGAATCACGTTGCAGGAATGAAATGTGGAATCATCACCCGGAATGGTTATCCCGTCCAGAAACGGAATGACCTGCCGCCAATTATCGAACAGATGGATGATTCTTGCTGTAGCTAGAATCAAATTTACCAAACTCCGTTGCAGAAAGGAAGATTGTTAAACTAGCACAGGCAGACATTCCAGCATTCCAGGATGAAAATAGAGAAATACGACACAACAAAACAGTCGCCTATTTGTTTATTGGCTCCATTTATATATCCCAAAGGAACCATTAGAGTAGGACGGAGACTGAGGCTTTCAGACCAGCCATTCCCTATCAAACTTCCCACTTTACCACCCAGCAGTTATCCGCTATCCTGGCTTATTGCCAATTCCTATCACTTAACGCTCATTTGCGGTAGTGGCCGCCTAACCCTCGCTGCTATGTGAGAAAAATATTGGCCAGTGCACGACCGACGGCTTGTCCAAAGTATCCTTCACAGTTGCTATCTATGCATCGAGGACTTCCGATCGACATGTGTTCGAACTGTATAGCGTAAACGACACACGGAAGTTCTACGAGAAGTCAAGGAGGAGATCGGTCGGCTGAAAACAACAAAGCTGCGGTGTAGATCAACTACCCAGCGAGTTATTAGAATACGGTGGTGAAACACTGGCTAGAGCGCTGCGCTGGGTAATCGTAAAAATTTGAGAGGAGGAGACTCTTCCGGAGGAGTGGATAGAGGGTGTCGTTTACCCAATCTACATAATGAATGACAAGTTGGATTGCTACAAGTACCGCGCGATCACATTGCTTAGCGCCGTCTACAAGGTCCTCTCCCAAATTATTTGCCGTCGATTGTCACCATTTGCAAGGGAGCTCGTAGGGCACTATCAAGCGGGATTCATGGGTTCCCGCGCCACCACGGACCAAATATTCGTGATTCGGCAGGTTCTATAGAAGTGTCGCGAATACAACGTTCCCTCACATCATTTGTTCATTGATTTCAAATCGGCATATGACACAATCGGTCGAGATCAGCTATGGCAGATAATGCACGAATACGGTTTTCCGGATAAGCTAACACGATTAGTCAAAGCAACGATGGATCGGGTGATGTGCGTTGTTCGAGTATCAGGGACACTCAAGTCCCTTTGAATCTTGAAGAGGGTTACGGCAAGATGGTCTATCGTGCCTGCTGTTCAACGTTGCGTTAGAAGGTGTAATAAGGAGAACGGGGATAGACACGAGTGGCACGATCTTCAGGATGTCCGTCCAGCTTCTTGGCTTCGCCGACGACATTTACATAATGGCATGGAACTTTGAGGCGATGTCGGAAACGTACATCAGACTGAAGGCTGAAGCCAGCAGGATTGGACTTGCCATCAATGTTTCGAAGACAAAATACATGAGAGGAAGAAGTTCTAGAGACGACAATGTGGACCTCCCATCCCGAGCTCGGATTGACGGTGACGAAATCGAGATGGTCGACGAATTCGTGTATTTTGGCATACTTGTAACCGTTGACAATGATACCAGCAGAGAAATTCATAGACGGATCTTGGTGGGAAATCGTGTCTACTTTGGACTCCGGAGGACGCTCCAGTCGAACAAAATTCGCCGCCGCACGAAGTTGATTATCTACAAGATAATAGGACGTCTGCGGTGGGCTGGACACGTCGTAAGAATGTCGGATGACAACCCGGTAAAGATGGTTCTCGAGGGCGACCCTACAGGAACAAGAAGACGGGACGCACAGCGATCACGGTGGATCGACCAGATATTTAGAGGACGACCTGCGGACCCTTCGAAAACTGCGAGGCTGGTGATAAACAGCAATGGACCGAGTGGAGTGGAGACGGTTTCTGCATACAGCAAGAGACAACAAGATTCAAGCGCCAGCTATACCATCAACTCGGAAACTCTAAGCTGTTCTTCGAAGACCTGGCTACAGTACCAACGTAAATAAAGGCCAGCATGAACTTGCGCCCCATCGTTCCACTAAGTGAAGACCTGAACGACATATCAGCAAATGCCGAATCCTTGCCGAACGCCACTAAACCAGTTAGACCGCTATCAACGCCTTCAACGTACATACCAGAAGTTCTGGCATCACTGGAGGGCAGGAGTATTTGCATAAGTTGCAACGGGACACCAATAGCTGCCATCCCAATACCAATACACAGCCAGACAGATTGGTTGTCCTAATGGATGAGTTGCAGATGCCGGTGAAGTGGCCGCTTGCCAGAACAATGGCAGTTCACCTAACCACCGGTTGTAGCATATGGTCTTCTGTCACTAAAGATTCTTAATCATGAAACAAATATTCTGTATAAAGTCACACAAGAAGACCTCAAAAACTAACCTCAAAGAAAATGAATCTCGTGAGTTTACTGGACTGGATGAGTTCTTATTTGAGTGCCGGAGTTTTACATGAGAGACTTTTCCTTCACATATATTCTAAGATCAGCGCTTAAAATTTAGTAGGTAACAAAGTCAATAATTGCAGTTCCGGCTGCTCTTCAAGCATTGCAGATTGGGTTGGGTATATACTCGTATACGTTGGATTATGCCTTGAACTGGATTCGAAAGACATAAAAATCACCATTTAGTAAGAAACAACAAAAGGAGATGAGTATAGCGTAGTTGGTGAACCGATTGACTTGTACGTAGCTCATCTAGATTCGATTTCCAACCCCCACAAAAATGATAAAAAAGAGACACCCCAAATATTAGAAAATATTAAACAATGTGATATGTTAAAAGATAATGTGATTTGCTGAACAATTTGTAGGAAGAAGTTTCCAAGATACGTCAGGAAGCCGTGGTCATTGCCAATTGGCTGAAGCCACTTTTGATTTATCCCCAACAGGTGCAGCCAGTTAGACTACTGACTTATTGAGTTCATGCTTGTGTGTTAGAGTTCTACATTGCGCATCATGTGTTTTCTCTCGGTTCATCTACGAATTAGGATATTTGCAGCTCAGAAATATTATATCATTTCTATTATTTACTCAATTTTTTATATTGTGTATGCATCGATTTAAATCGTGAATATAATGCATTTTGCCAGCAGTGGCTGCCCCTTTAACTAAAGACGTTCTCTGCTTTTACAAGAAAAATTAAAAAATCTGTATGTATGTAGCGTAAAAAAACATCATTCCCACTAGTTTTTCATTAATCTATCGCGTTAGGAAGAAAATTTGCCACGACCTAGTATGTAGCTTTCTACCACATATTGTATGTCAAACTACGCAGAATGTTGACCCAACCAAACCACTTGCAAAGCAAATGGCCCACAACCATAACATAATGTAAGTCATTGTTCTACAACTCATACCATGTGAGTGTTTTCCTATCTTACATCAGTAATCCCGGTTGAGACGTTGCCAAACATGGGTACCCCTCTCCCCCACAAAACACCGATCAAGTGCAAGAATCTGAAAAGTACGATAACTTACCATCTTTAACACTCGTTGCCAGATGTACAATAGCGGCCAGCAGCAGGAAGCACACCTGGACAGGACATTCATTCAGGCACGCCATCTTGCCTCTTCGGTAAACTTTCATGGCGGCAAAGACTCGCCTCGGTTCGGAGCGAGATATTCGGCACACACCGCTTCGGTATGGAACACTGCTGTGTACACTGCGCTGTGTGGGACCCTCTATTCTTGCTGCGGCCCGGGCAGATGAAAGAACATTAGTTTACGTTGTTTGCTGGCCCGGAAAATTTCAAAACTTTCTCGCTCCAAGGCCACCTGCCCGAAAAATTACCATAATGAACTTTTGCACAAAAACTCCCCGAAACACCATCATCTCGAAGCGAAGCTCAAACGTCACTCTCACTTTCACGGTGGCAGCTTCTTGATTCCAGCACTTTACCCCCAGAAACTTTTGCCCTCTGTGCGCGCACTTTGCTAATATTTCACTCAAAGTTTAAACTCAAACTGTTTCGGAAAAAATTGCATCTGATATTTTATATACACCCTCACTTCTAATACTTTTTGCTTCTTTTTTTTGTGTTTCAAAATAGGTGATTAAACTTTCCGCTGCTGCTCTACACAAAAATTTACGTCTATTTCACCACTTCGGCAACTTTTTCCATCGTTGGAACATTTTTTTCGCTTAACCTTGCCATCGTTTTACTTCAACATCCAGGCGGGAATAAAGTGGATTATATTATTATAAATTATTCCAATAATACCATCACTTGCAATTTCGCGCTTGAATTTTTGCTCACCGAGTTAGCTCTTATCTTGTTTGTTTGTTTTTTTTCTTTCTTTGTTGTTGGGTTGTATCATTCGCCTGCTTTAATCTTGCCACGCGCTCGCTTCCTATCTACTGTGAAAGGGACTGTGGCCTTCGGAGTCCTTGATTCAAAGCTGCGGTCCTGAAAGTGTGCTGCTGCTGCTGCTGTCGCCAACTGCCAAAGCTTGTGGACATCGTTCCAGCATCCAGCAGCCTGTGGCCGGCTGTGGTACGAGAAACTTTTTCATTATACGGCGTAACACCTGTAAATTGATAAACAAGAGAAGAATAAGAATGAGCAAAAGTTGGCTGTTGTTGTTGGAAACAAATAGCTAGGGCGCAGCCAGTGGTCGAAAATGGTGGCGCGCGGGTGATGGGATGTTTGAAGGTGGCATAATCATAGAAAATCGTAAAACGTGCTGTTTGTTTCGGGATGGGTTTTGTTAGCCTCCGTAAATCAATGCAGGGAATATCAAATAGGCCTGGATCGATGGGATAAAGGTCAATGACTTTCTTTAACGGGAAATTTATCTACCTATCGAAGTGGGGTTTTTTGAAAATATTTATTTTGTCGAGTGAAAAAAACGTCGCTCTACTTTGTTCTTCTTGAAGCTTAGCTGTCGAAGTGAGTTTGGCTTACGGATGGTGTGCTTAAGGATCCATGAAATTTATCCGGACACGAATGAATCTTTCGCAATGTTCACTCAGGTTTTTTACGCGGTTTTTTTTTGCTCGGTTTTTTACGCGGTTTTTTACGCGGATTTTTTAATTTACGTTGTATCCATTCACGAGGTTCCCATTAACGCGGATTCTTAAATTTACACGGTCTTCATTTACGCGGATTTTGAAATTTACGCAGTTTTCATTTACGCGGTTTTCATTTACGCGGTTTTCATTTACGCGGCCTGTATCCCCTCGCGTAAAAAAACCTGAGTGTATTTACATATTTATTTGTTTTTTTTTTATGTTAACTAGTATATAGTCACATTTTTCTTTTTCACTTTTTAAGGACATTCAATTAAAGGGCGAACACGAAATTATTGTGACACCGAAAATGTCATGCCAATTTTCTTATAATGTTTAAAATCAAACCAAAATTTTAGGGTAGTTTTATACATATATTTACTTCAAAAATCAAAAGAAAAGTTAATCGATGGAGCCTTGAGTGTAAAATTGAACGCATTTTCGCTTGATGCCCTCCATCAAAGTCTTTACAGTGTCATCCGGTATCAGTTTCTCAGTTTTTTTTCCATTTTCTTAACATGTCCTTCTCGTCTTTGACTGTCTTCTTGCTCTTCCGAAGATCCCGCTTCATCATTGCCCAGTACTGCTCCACCGGGCGCAGCTCCGGACAGTTTGGCGGATTCATGTCCTTTGGAACAAAATGGACAGAATTGGCCTCATATCACTCCAGGACACTTTTAGAATAGTGGCATGATGTCAAATCTGGTCAAAATAGCGGAGCTTCGTCGTGCTGCTGCAAGAACGGCAAAAGGCGCTTCTCGAGGCACTCAGATTTGTAGATCTCGCCATTTACTGTGCTCTTTGTCACGAAAGGCTCACTCCTCAGCCCGTAGGAGCAGATGGCCTGTCAAATGAGATATTTGGAGGCGAACTTCGACATTTTCTTCTTCTTAAATTTGTCGTCCACATAGAACTTGCTCTTGCCGGTGAAAAACTCCAACCCCGGAATTTGATTAAAATCGGCTTTTATATACGTTTCGTCGTCCATCACACAGCAGCCATATTTTGTCAGCATCTTCTCGTAGAGCTTCCGTGCCCGAGTTTTAGCCGTAGATTTTTGCCGCTCATCGCGGTTTGGAAAGTTCTGTACCTTGTATGTATGTAGTCCAGCTCTCTTCTTTGCATTCTGAACGTAGCTCTGCGACATGCCGATCTTTTTAGCCAAATCACGGCTTGAGACGTTGGGATTTGCTTTAATCATCCGCTTCACCTTTTCCTTCGTCTTTTTGTTCTCCGGTCCCGGTTTTCTTCCAGCTCCTTTGCCGTGGTCCAACGTCAACCGCTCCTGGAAACGCTTCAACACTCTGGAGACAGTTGAATGGAGAAAGTTCAACATTTTTCCCAACTGCCGGTGCGACAGGTCGGGAAATTCCAGGTGTTTAGAAAGAATTTGTTCTCTCGACTCGCGTTGGTTCACCTCCATTTTCGTTGAATCGAAAAACATGACTTTGAGTTTGACAGCATGTAAACAATACACATCAATGAGAAAGTGTGCAAAATTTGGTTGATTTTTACCCAATGGTAAAAAAGTTATGCCCTGTTGAATGTGTCGCAATAATTTCGTGTTCGCCCTTTAGCTAGAAATTACCAAGTACGGAAAGTTATGAAAATTTTAGAGTCATAGTACGCATGGGTGTGAAATATCCAGATACGAGAAATAGAAGTTGCAGGGTTATTGGGAACAGCCCTAGGATCTTACGGACTAATCTTTTGTCTTCTGCTGGCAGGAGTCGAGTCTGGGTAGAGTTACTACGAATCGCTCAAGTTTACCATCATTTCTCACGGCAATGACAGACTTGTCCCTCTTTACTACGAGAATTGGTTCTCATGGTGTCTGACTATCTGACTACTTAGATGTTTTCCAATAGAAAGAGCTCTAGATATATTTCTTCAATTGACAAGTTGCCCATGTCGAGCAAACGACAGCGATCCATTAGGTTTTGCCATGGTCAAGGTGATAACGTAACGAATAAACCTAGCTTGTACTACTTCAACCCTTTTTTGTCCAAACACGCGCGTAGGGACTCCAACAGAGATCTGACGCTTCGAGAATAGAACAAACGAGAGAGAAATACAGAGATCGCAAACAGTACCAATTCTTTTTCGATTCTAATGATGAAACCAAGGTTTCTGTTTGTTTGTGATATAATGTTCGAATGAAGATCTTTAAAAGTGAGCTGTCCCTTACAACTGACACTCCTTCGAGTGATTGTGATGGTGTAGAATAATATAATAATAGAAAAGGTTGTTTATAACTGCGATACAGTCTTCTATGGAACGTATGACGAGCAATACTTCAAAATCTTCAGCGTAGATTAGTTTACATTCCGGCGGTAAGATGAAAGAAACGTCATTGAAGTACAAAGTAAGGGTTCGAGATTGCTTCCCCGGAAGACTCCCGACATGTTGCTGAAGCTCTATGTCTCATGGTTTCCTTCCATGATTTCCGTTTAAGATTAGATTGAGTTTTCAATGCGTCTCTGGAATAAAGAAAATGGTTGTGCTATTTATAATTGCTGCAGACGCTAATAATCTCTTGCTTTGTGAATAGGTTTCGTCGACGTATAATGTCGAAGGCACCGATTTGACCAGGGCGGTTTTTGCGAAAACTAGGTGCCTAATGCCTAATGTTTCAAATAGAATTCTGTAGGTTCCTTTTGAAATAGTAATCTTCAGAGAATATTTTGTAGGTTACTTGTAATGAAAATTGGCGACAAATTTCGGCACCTACCAGTTGACCCATTAGGCAGGCTAGATTAAGCGCCAGGGAGTACATCAAGTAGATATCGACGAGGTGGGAAGCTAAATGGCTCCCGAAAACGCATTGATATCGGTAGAAACCCATCGCTGGGGGATGTCATAGTCAGAGTGATAGGCTCACCACCGCAGACTATCCGAGTATATCGTTACAAAATGTTGAGCTAATTTGCTCATCAAACGGAATCGGCATTGGGTAAAAAATCCCGCCGCAGCTGAAGGAAACAGGTATCGGTATCAGGAGAAATTCCGCCGCCGGTGAACTCTCAGTCGAAGTAAGGTGATTTCACCACCGGGGACTATCCGAGTAGATCGCGACAAAGTTAGGAGCTAAAGGGCTCACGGAAACTGACGCTAAATGGCTCATGGAATTCAGGCTTGCGGTAATTTACAGCTGGGAAATATCCGAGATAAAATAGAAAACCATTCAATATCGGTGTTAACCTTCCGGCAGACGCGCAACTACACAGAGTGCGCGCTAGTCAGAAAATCAAGCGAAAGCGTCGTTGAACACCAGCGTCTACTCACCCAGTGAGACATTTACGCAACTTCAGGAGGACCAGACAAAAAAAAAAATCAACAGTGTATAACTTCTGAACGGGTGCCTGCAGACCAGGCCCGCGCACAGAAATTTTTTTGGTTTTGATTTCTTCTACGTTTCTTAAAAATTAAAGGTATAAAAACCCTCAAAATTTGAAGATTTTTGCCGAGGCCTGAAAGGCCGCATATTGTGTACTAATCGACTCAGCTTAACAAATTGAGTAAAAGTCTGTTAGCGGACGGAATCTTCAACAGGCACCGCGGCCTGTTGACTCGTGGTAATGTCGGATTCTTTTGTAGTAGTAAAGCCTACCGATTAAACTTAAACATGTTATATCTCGCAATCCTCATCCATCCGGGGTAACCGTTAGATACTATTTCTGTAGGGATTGTGTCCTTTTTTTCTTTTTTTATCTTGCGTTAACCGTTCATGCTTTTTCCATTGTGAATTTTTATTGCTACCTCTCCAACCTTCGCGGTATATGCGACCTGCTCAGGTCTGCTGG
The DNA here is from genome assembly GCF_030247195.1 of Topomyia yanbarensis. Taxonomy (NCBI): domain Eukaryota; kingdom Metazoa; phylum Arthropoda; class Insecta; order Diptera; family Culicidae; genus Topomyia; species Topomyia yanbarensis. Next base: position 54,565,108 of record NC_080670.1, read on the forward strand.
AAACATTGTCACCTGTTGAGACGCAAACCAATCCGTCGACACAATGATTTACAACTCTTTACAGCCACCTTCGTATGGTCTCTTATCCTTCTTGGCGCTACTCGTTTTTATTTATCTGCTAGCTGGTGCTGAGAGTTCCTCGGTGGTGGTATTTCTCACGATACAGGTGCCCATTTTCGCGAGCCATTTAGCTGTCAGCCATTTCTACGGAGAGATCATCAGCGATGAAAATTCTCCAGACTACGATAAGTTCAATTTTCTCATACTTCATGTTTTTCTTCCTTAACTCGCGCTGACCGTCTTTGCTGTATAGTTGGTCTACTAATAACTGATGTTAATATCGAAACTTGTCGAAACGTGAACCGGTCCTGAGAAGGTGCCCAACTTGACTTACATCCCTTTCCAGCTACCATCGTAAGGTTTCTTTCTTGGTTTCTACAACGATTTGTTTTTAGAGTGACCGAGCTCAAATGACATTTTATATGTCGGATGGGTCGCAGTATATTTTTTCCTGAACAGGTTTTTAATAAATTTTTAAAAGTGGTTCAAAGCCGCACGAGACGGATTTGAGCCCCCAAAACCCTCTCCTTGCACAGGGGCCTATCATAAACAAACGCTGCTACCTTTATTTTGTAGGTGAAAGCTAGTTCTATCAGAATAATTTATAACATAAATGCGATTTTTCCCCATAGTAAAGTTATACGGGTTCAACAATAGGCTGAAATAAAATCAAAATCAGCCATAACTATTTACAAAATTTTCACAGCTATTTGATTGGGAAATTTTGTGTTTTGTTATAACAAAAAATACCTTTAAACATTATTAACGCGAAAAATGGGAAACAAAAAATTATAAATAAAAACGCTTTTAATCCACCTAACAGTGTGATGAGACATTTCTTATAACTCTTATCACTCTCTTCGGATATTATATCGTTTGAGAACATTTAGAACTTGATGCTTCGCGATGTTTTTGATAACACATACTACATGGGATAGTGGCAGGACTCAGAGAATCACTCAAATCAGCATAGGACAACATCAGTGCTAGAAATCTCAAACCAAATCAATGGGAAGGCAAAAAAATGGCCCATAAAATAGACATACAAACGAATTATTGCTAATGCTCTGTTAATAAAATATCTAAATTCCTCAATCAATGCATTGTGGTGGGAAAACTGATTTTTCTAAAGGGGTTATGTATATTGTACTGAGCCAAAAAAAATCGATTTTTTTTAATCGATTTGAAGTTTATACTTTACTCAAATTTCCAACGCGACTGAGAATTAAGAAATCAACGCTTTTTCTTGAAAAAACCCACCATTCCACTATGGGTCACAAGGGCGGTTTTTCGGTACAAAAATCAATAACTTCCAAACCGTTCATTTTAGAGAAATTATGTCTGAGAGAATATTTTTGGAAATTAAATTTTCTTACTTTTAAAGCAAAATGTAGCTATGGTGGTCCTCTCAAACATTATTTTCGAAAAATTATGTTTAGAACTAAATGGTGTAGCAAGGTACTTACTTCAGCAAAGTTGTAGAAAAATGTTTTTCAAGTAACATTTTCAAATGCATCAAAGTTATAGCATTATAGCATTATCGGTTTTCATGTTATAATTATTTTTCTTCTTTATCTTAGGGTGTCATTTTAGTGTTTCTGAAAAAGTCAGTTTTTTAACTAGAACTTTTTAAATAGTTAGTCTATCTTCATACTCTCTATGAAGCAATTTTAGTACTTTTCATTGCGCATTTCTGCTGAAGAATGTGAATCGATATCATTTTTCGTTATCGAATTACGATCATTTTTGTAAATAAAAATGATAGTTTTCAATGTCCTCTAACTCAGAAGGTTGCAAAAACTAGCAGCTAAATTTGTACTCTTTCGAAAGTGCATCAAAAATACTGTAAAATATCTCAAAATCAACTTTTGCTTTTTTGTCATTCAGCGAAAAATGTTGACATCAACATTATGATTAAATGACATCAGCATACGACTGTTTTTAAGGGTCTTGTCATTGCCATTTAGAACCTGCTTTACTAGATCAAAAAGTCGAGTTGTTAAATGATTTTTTGAGCTTGTCAAATATATGTACACAAATATTGAAAACGTTAGGCTCAGACAGATATTTATTTTACTATTCTACGTAACTACTTTATTATCATCGTCATCCTCATAATTATTATAATCACAATCATCAACATCATCAGCATCGTCGTCGTTATAGTTATCTGAATCGTGTCTCTTTTCTCAAAGTGCTAACTCATTTAATATTGAACTTATTTCAGTGCGTTTACTGTATCGGGATCTTCTAACTGCAAGAACCGGATTAGACGAGTCCATTGCTCTAAAGAAAACATCTTCCATGTTCGCGACTCTTGAACAATTTCTACCGTGACTCAGTCGATCGTTCCGAGCCTCAGCTCCTTGTTCGCTCATGAAACTTGTTGGTAATGGAAGTGTTGACATAATATAAAATGTAGCGCATTTTGCCTTAAAAAGCAAATGAATTAAGGATTACCCTTCATTCTGTTCTAAGTAAGCGACGAATTTCTGTGAATGCTGGTTTGGGAAGAAGTGCAGTTTGAATCTTTTGTAGGAACTGTTAACGGCTTCTCAAAATATTTCGAATTTTTATCGAGCACTTTCGTCTCAATTCGATTACTGTCTTTCCAAAATTGATCAAACCTTTTACATGTTTTAATTGTTACAGCTTTTGCATTCTGAGTGAACTTATTTTTTTCATTTTGTCCCACATCAAATTATCTCATTATTTCCTTAAACACAACTTTTATTTTATTTTTCTTTTCACCTTTGGCCACTTTCCAGAGATCGAACAACTTTATTTTATGCATTTTAACAGCACTAATAATACAAAGCACTACACGCGTTGATCAAAGCAGTTGTCGGCTACTGCGATTCGATTCATGAATGAGATTGATACCAATTAAACTGTCACAACTCGTGGTGTTGTTGTTTATATTTGACATCGAAGGGCAAAAATGCTGACTTTGATTTTGAAATATTTTATAGTATTTTTGATGCACTTTCAAAAGAGTACAAATTTAGCTGCTAGTTTTTGCAACCTTCTGAGTTAGAGGACATTGAAAACTATCATTTTTATTTAAAAAAATGATCGTAACTCGGTAACGAAAAATGATATCGATTCACATTCTTCAGCAGAAATATGCGCAATGAAAAGTACTAAAATTGCTTCATAGAGAGTATGAAGATAGACTAACTATTTAAAAAGTTATAGTTAAAAAACTGACTTTTTCAGAAACACCCTAAGTTAAAGAATAAAAATAATTATAACATAAAAACCGATAGTGCTATAACTTTAATTCATTTGAAAATGTTAACTGAAAAACATTTTTCTACAACTTTGCTGAAGTAAGTACCTTGCTATACCATTTTGTTCGAAAAATAATTTTTCGAAAAGAATGTTTGAGAGGACCACCCTAGCTACATTTTACTTTAAAAGAAAGCGAATTTAATCCCCAAAAATATTCTCTCAGACATAATTTCTCTAAAATGAACGGTTTGGGAGTTATTGATTTTTGTACCGAAAAATCGCCCTTGTGACTCATAGTGCATTCAAAGAAAATCAACAGTGCATATTTCCAGACTTGGTTTTATTTCCAATTTAGAACTATTGTGTTTTTTACATCCTAGATTGCATGATTCAGTGATCGAAACCCAAAACTTCATGAAGTATTTGAAATTATTAAATTAAAATTTGTGTTTGCTATTGAAATTGACAAAATGATTGTATATATAGTATATAGTCCCTTTGGCGATTGTTTACTTTTTCGGTCCCACCTATCAGCATTGAAGTATCGCCCTTACGTTTTTTTACAATACCAATTTTACAATTGGTGGGGGTTTGGTGAAAATCGATCTTAATGTCTAAACGGCATAATTCCGAAACCGTAATTTTTGAAGTTTTAAAATTATGCAGAATTAATTTTTCAGAAAATAGTAACAGAGCAAATAAGTACCAAAGTCCAAAAAAATCAATTTTTGTCAAACGTTATTTTTTCGAGTTTACATCAAATCTCAATGTTTCATGCATTATAATGTCATTTGGCATCAAAAATACAAATTTGATTTTGAAAATTTTTCATTTCAGTTTATATGGGAATTTGTTGTGTGATTGCACTCTTCAACTCGTAACTCCGGAACCGGAAGTCCAATCAATAAAAAATTCAATAGCAGCCGATGGGAAGATTGTACCTTTCATTTGAGACTAACTTTGTGCAAATCGATCCAGCCATCTCTGATTAACAGAGGTCACATTTTTTCCACATACACACATACACACACATACACACATACATACAGACATACATACTCACACAGACATTTTCCGATCTCGACGAACTGAGTCGATTAGCATATGACACTCGGTCCTCCCGGTCGGGATTAGATCGACGAATTTTAGAGTGAATGAGAAAGGCAAAAACATTTTAAGCAATTGTTGAAATTTATGCATTTTTCGTTGAGCAGTTCTATGTTTCATAGAATTAAATCAATTTTAACTTCGCTTCCTATTAAATAAAGACCCTTATTACAGTACATCTCTACAAAAACGAGATTAATTTGAAAATAAATCTGAGGATTATGATTGATTACAGAACTCTGGAATTTTCTATTGGAATGTTTTCAGACAGGAATTTGATATTGATGCTATTAGACAACTGTGAAATCAAGACCAAGAGATCAGTTCCATATCAGGACCCCATTCCGACAATTTATCAAAAGTCCTCATGATGTTTACAACAACAGGTTATCAATCTACGGATCAGATAATTGTTATTGTAATATTGAATTAAATCAGTCTGCATCAATAAATTTTCAACTTCAATCCAATTTTTTTTTGGGTGTTGTGGGGGGGGGGGGGGTGTATGGTGTTAAACCCCAAAACCTTCTCTTGGCTACGCCGTTGCTTGGAGTTATTTATTTCGCTTTTCATTTTCCGATATGTTTCAGATCGATCCGATGGTTATAAGTTAGCAAAATTGCAGTCAGAAAGTTCGCACAAATGAACATTTTTGTACTGATAAGTTATCAAGTTCCTTCCAGATAACTTGGAAGTGTTCGGTGATTATTTCTAGCGGTTGTAGATAGTAAAATGAAATACAAAATTCGTTTTATCGAAATAATGTTTGGATTATTTCAATGGATTATTACTATATTGAACAATAAATAGGCGACAAAGAGTAATCAACAAACAACAAGCCATAACTTTTAAAGTATTCAAAATAGATATTTGAAGTCTTCAGTAAAGTTATTCGCAAAAGTAAGAGCTACAAATTTGCTGAAGGCATCATTTCGATATAATCACTTCCAAAAAATTTGTGAAAATATCTCACTCATAGGGGGATTAATCAGCAAAAGCACAATACCAAAAGAAAGGGCATATTGCCTCCATTAAATTCTCCGAAGATACTATTGACCTAAAATAAGCCGTTTTGGCGTTAATAATAGATTACATGTTTTTGGTCATATTTCTGGCTATGGGAAATGATAAAAATCTTTCGTCCGCATTTAATGTTAAATATCTCTTTTGATAATAGTCCGATTTCAACAATCTATAGCTTGTTCGAAAGGTATTCGTTAAAGCTGTCTAAAAATATATAAATTGTTAATCTACATTGTCAATTTCGGCAGGAAATTTAAAAAAAATGCAAAAAACGCCATTTTTGCGCATTCAAACATTCATATCTTGGAAACTAAACATCAGAATCAAAAACAAATTAATAGCGTTCATACTGTTTTTTAGTTCTTTCATTTAAAATTGGTTTGGATAAGATCGGTTCAGCCATTGCTGAGAAACACGAATGAGAATTTGTCCGTTACATACACACACACAGACACACACACAGACATTGTCCCAAATCGTCGAGCTGAGTCGATTGGTATATAAGACTCGGCCCTCCGGGCCTCGGAAAAAATCTTGAAAGTTTGAGCGAATTCTATACATTTCTTTTATAAGAAATGTAAAACATAAATTCAAAGAGTTCACCTTAGAAAACGTCTCATAACTCGATTACTGTGAGTGACAGAGACAGCATGTCTTCTAACAAATATCTAAATCTCTATTACAATTTTGTCGAAGATGGCTAAACACTATCTCTGTTGGTTCCAGAGTTAAATCTTTTTAAACCTACTTTGATCAATTAAAAAATTGCCAATAGATGGTGCTTTTTGCGAATACACACAGGAACAGGAAGGACAGAAGTTCAGGGGCTTAACGACCGCCCCTCCCCCTCGAACCTTTTGCGAGTTAGAGAGTCTTACTAGGATACGGTGAGGTTTGGATTGGTCTCTGCTAAACCTCTAAAAAAGACATAATTTCGGAAGCAGCTCTGACGAAGCGAGTCTGTGCCGCTTCTGCTAAGATCCTAAGATTTCAGTAATCTAAGATCTTAGCAATAAAAGTCCCCCCTTTGCCCAATCGGAGTGCCAACCAGCACATCAGGATGGACGCCAGTAATATCTTGATTACGGCATACTGGTCATGGCGAACATCAACGGATAGGACACGAATCAGGAATAGAACGGTGACTTTGGGCTAACAGGCATGCTGTTCTACTCCCTGAGCAAGGAAGGATGACACTGACTTAGAATTGCAAGTGGACTAACAGCGTGACTGCCTCCGCCTCGTTAAAACCTTGTCAAGTTCAGAACTCGTCACCATTTAGTTTGTTGTGCAAGGTTCGGATGGACCATTGCAGATTTTATGCCCGGTCCGGCTCTGAATATCACTCCCCATCAAGGATAGAGTCAACCCCAGCATAACTTCCCTCCTCGTATAGATAGCCATGAGATCACAAGAGGCGATTACTTGCAACGAGTTGAGACAGCGGCCTGGGCTTGGATCATCCCAGCATGGAGACATCCAAAAAATAAATGCTATTGGAGAGGTAAGCGAGTAAAGGAAGACGCTATTGCGTTTGCAAGAAGTGGTAAGATGCAGAGATCACCGGTTACGGTACAGTGAGTACCAGCAGCGGCTTGGTGTAGAGTGAGCCACGAGGAAACCAATGTGAGATGGGGTTACGGAATCGGGTGTTCACCCCTAGATCAGGTAGTGGTACCACCCAGAATGAAGTGGAACTTGATGGAGGTGAGGAAAAAGATCGGCGGGCTCTATGAATTCGTGAAGGACAAGTACAATGTGTACAGCAAGGTGCAGCTAGTGACGAGTATTAAATCGACTGTAATAGCCAAGGTGCTTAGAGTTATAAGGCGATTCGTCTTTGGCAGTAACTAGGTGCGGAGTGAGATAAGCGTGCAGTAAGCTGCGGAGTAGAAAAATGACGGCGAACAACTTTGTTTACATACTGAAATCCAAGCAAACGTGCATGGGGATGTAGTAAACAATGTTGTTAGCTGTCGTTTCGAGAACCAACATGGCTGATCGGCGATTTCGTATCACCTGAGAATAAAAGCTCCTTGGTAATAGCTGCTGAACGCGAGCAGAAGGCACTCTTGATCAGAGCTAAATCAGCCGAAAAAGCTCTGACGGAAGCCGCAGAACACGCAACAACAGAAACTGAGGCTACGCAACAACAGAAACTGAGGAACACGCCGGGAGAGCAAAAGCAGCCGAAAAAGCAGAAGAGGAACGTTGGGAAAGACTGTGGCTGCCACGACGAGCATATCTGGGATGCTGACAACAGAGTGGTTACGAGTATACTCTCCGAGCTGCAGAGGAAGTGGCGAAGGGACCAACAAAGTAGCGCCATTGGCAAAAGCGCCGTCGTTGAACCACAAATCGGTTTTCGGGTGAAATTCCGTCGCCGGGGAAATCTCGGACGGTGTAGACTAGGTCCACCGCCGGGGATCAGTTGAGTAGTACGCGACGTAGCACCGTAGCATCGGGTCGTCGGGGCGCCAGTAAACCGGACGTCAGGCTTCATCGTAATCGCCGGACCGACACGATCCCCTACCGAGCAGCTCGTGAGTAGGCTAGATCCACCGCCGGGAATTGGTCCGAGTAGACCGCATTGAATAGCTAGCAGTAGGTCGTTGCGGCGCCAGTGAACCGGAAGCTACACTCCACCTTGAATCGCTGGATAGACCTCAGCACCTGCTGGCTGGCCCGTTGAGTAGGCTAGACCGTCGGTGACTAGACCGAGTAGACGAAGCAGGGAGTTTAATGGCTCACAGAAAGGTACATCAGTATCGGTAGCAATCTACCGCCGAGGAATTCACGGTAGGGTAGATTCGCCGCCGTGGACTACCCAACAGAATCGAGACAAAAAGGTGAGCTAATTGGCTCACGAAACAAACACCGGTAACAAAAGAAATTTCGTTGTCGGGGAACTCTCAGTCGGAGTAGGATAATATATGAGTTGATCTCGACAGGGCTGGGAGCTGGATGGCTCAAGGAAGCGGGTATCGGTGTCGGGGGAAATTCCTCCGTCGGGGAACTATCGGTCGGAGTAGGGTGAGTTTACCGTTGAATACTATGCAAGTAGATTGTAATAAGGCCGGGAGCTGAATGACTCACGGAAACATGAGCTAGATGGCTCAAGGAATCAGCACCTAACCGGAGCACAGGAGCTAGGGCTAATGGCGACGTAATAGATGGAGACAAGAAGTAAGAGAAGAATCGAGAATTTAATCAAAGCTCGTAGGTCGAGCCATTCCATGAACCAAGTGAGGCTCCGAGATAGAGCAGAAGAAAGAGCCCTTCACCTTCACTTAGTTCTGTGGGGAAGAAGGGTGTAAAAAGTAAGGAGTGTTTTTAGTTGTTATGTTACTATGTTTTAATTGCCGCAAGGTTCTACTGTATCGATTTTGTTGGCTATTTTCGGCAAATTTGAGACTAAGAGAAACGAAAGCAATGAAATTGAAAGACGGATAGGTATTCTAGAGCGAATCAGTTATAAACTTAGAACGGAAAACTAGATTTAGGCAGGCTCGTATGGGCATGATCGAAAGGAAATTTGAAGAATTCTTTGCCTTCTGCAGAGTAGGAGTTGGGCGTTGGGATGTTGGGTGCAACGCCCAACTCCTACTCTGCAGAAGGCAAAGAATTCTTCACATTTCCTTTCTATCATGCCTGCCTAGTTCTAGTTTTCCGTTCTAAGTTTATAACTGATTCGCTCTAGAATACCTATCCGTCTTTCAATTTCATTGCTTTCGTTTCTCTTAGTCTCAAATTTGCCGAAAATAGCCAACAAAATCGATACAGTAGTTTTTAGTTGTTAGGTACGTGGTACGAGAGTACCACACAGTGCCAATACACTACAGACCTGGCTTTTGAAGCTTGGTAAACCTTACTATAAAAAAGACATTTGCTGATTTCGACGAACTGAGGCTCGGCCCTTCGGCCCCCGGTTAAAAATTCGATTTTCAGAGTGATAGCATATCCTTTCCATTGAGAAAGACAAAAATTATAACAAACACCCTTTAAAAAACAGGGCGAAAATAGGCTAATTACCCTAATATGATTAAAATAGGAATAATTATTCTTTAAGCAAGGTGTTTCTGAATTGATTGGGGGTTATATTCCATCCACTAATTGCAAAATAATATGTCGAATAAGTCGTATTCGAGAAACAAAGACTCATCTGCTTGGTGCTTTCCTCTGTTGACGTTCACTCCTTGACGCGCTCTTTCCATTCAACCCGCTAACCACCGCCTTATCGCATAATGTTTGATTTATTTATTATCACATCTGACAGCATGTTTGCTATTGTTTGACGTGGCTGCGGTGTGTCAGACGAACGGTTCTCTCACTGCTAGGCTTTCCCACGATGGCCTGCAGCTATTTTGCTCTTTTGGAGGTGGGTACGAGCGTGCTGCCATCATCGGGTTGGCAGCGCAAATTCCACCAGCCGTGTGTCTGTTTTGTTGCCGTGGGCTTCAGTCACGCTTTATGGCTATTCTCAGTACCTGCTGCTTTCCGTCGTCGTCGTCTTCGAAACGGTAGGAATTTGGTGGTGGGTGAAAACAATAAACAACTTTCATCAAGATAGCTCCAATCCAGACACTAGAATCTGTCAGTCGGATTGAATAGTCGATGGCATTTTCGTGTCGAGTGGTAAGATTCTTCTTCTTTAATTAATTGTGGCTGTAGAAGTAGTTGAATTGGATTGGCTATGGGTAACATTTTTCAGCCACAAGCGCTAGAAGTACATGAATCGTTTTTGGCAATGGACACTCTTAACGGAGTGTTGATGATGTTCGCCGAACAAGGAGAATCATGTTGAGTATTTTTTCCGGAAACAGTTAGTTTTACCTCTGTTTCTAAATAATGACACAAATAAATACGACAACAGATTTCTTGACGAAATGACCGACTTCTACTCATAAAATGTTTTTGTCGTGATTACGACTGCGCTTCTTTAGGGCAAAATTTACAACATTTCTAACGATTGTGAATTTCTTCAGCAGTGGCCTAATAAAACACTGCATCTTCAAACTCCTTACTGTTTCTGATTCTACAGGCATCATAGTTGGCCTCCAAATTTTCTCGCTTAAACAAATAATAATTACGATCCAGCACTAGAGCCCATACGTATCCTTTCAAGTTGGTGCCATCAAACTTTTTATTGGCCTTAAAAACCCATCCTCCTTCTCTATCCACTCAAAACACTGCTACATCCGCTGAAATAAAGGAAAAAAGATTTTTCATTCTTTTCGCAACGCGCTCACGTTTTCGGTAGTATAAAAATTTGGAAAATGGCCCCCCAAAAACCAGGATCTTGGTGTCGGCTGTTTTATCTCACAGGGCGCGTGAGGGGCGCAGTTCTCACCGTGGGACGTACGGCCATGAACTGCCTCCCGGCACGAATACTGCACGCCCATAACAGAAGCACCGCCGAAGGACAATATTCAAATAAAACTCTAATTAAAGCAAAACACGTCCTTCCTGGCTTGTTTCCGCTCCGGCAAGTTCCATGCACAGCACAGACACTGTCCTGGTTTTCCAGCAGTGGGTCACCGTTTTAACGGGGCCGAGCTGCATCTGACAGGAATGAAGAAATAGACGAATTGGGACATGTTTTTCTTGATTACGAACGGGTAGACAAAATAAATGCCCAAACGGTGGCGCGATCAAAATTTGATCAAACGAGAATGCGAGTAAAATCAAACTAGAGATAGATTTTTTTTTTAAGAAATCGAAATATTTTTCAATACATTCATTTCAAAATTTTCTCTCCAGTTTTTAACTACGAATTATTTTCGTTGCACTGGACAAGATCACTTTTTTGCATTATCTGATCAGAAATGTGTGCAGATAATTTGTATTCAGATCGGTCAAATGTACGACTACTATACTGCCCATGATCGCAATTACGATAAAAAATTGTCCAAACAAGAATGTGTGTAAATCGGTCAAACTTTTAATTAAAAAATCCAACCAGGTTTCTTTAGTAAGCTCAATTTATACAGAATAGGGTCATTAAGGCATATGCTGTTTTTAATTTTTTTCCGATGTAGCTGACGCTAAAGATACATAATCGAACTATTTTTTGACTTTTTATACGCCAAATAACAAATAAAAATTATTTTATAAAATTTAATTATCTCGACCACACCTTCTATTGAACTACCTTGATTCCTATCCTTTTGCTGGAATAACTGTCAAAAATACTAACCCATGTTGCTAAATTCACTGTCATGGAAGACCGACAGTGTCAAATGAGGACTTGGTTACATGTTTTTTAGAAAATCAATTAAAATCATTCCAAAGTTCTAAAGGTTGAACATATATATTGTTATATTTAGAAAGAGAAGCTCTATCGTATTATGAAATAAAAGAAGAATTTTGTTGGCAATTTAATAATCCAATTAGAAAAATATATTCACTCAAGCTTCCCTTTTAGCGAATGCGAATTGCCGGGCCTTTTGTTTTACTCCTTCCGCCATGTTTTGCACAGCCTCCTTGGTCACTTTCCTTGGAGCAGAATGCCAGTTTGCTTTGAATTGCATCTCACTAATAATTGTCTTTCGCGTTTTCTTGACATTCTGAGAAAATGTCAATTTCAAACAGTAGACATGATGCTACACACATTCATTCATTTATTTAGATCAACATCAATTTCATGATAACACTGAATCAACAATTTGCCTCCACAATGCTCGATTTGTAGCTGCAGCTCTCCAACGTCGGTTACGCCCAACACTCGCCAAATCACGTTCCACCTGGTCCGCCCATCGTGCTCTCTGCGCTCCTCGCCTTTTTGTACCAACCGGATCACTACCAGGATTGTTGTCCGGCATTCTTGCAACATGCCCTGCCCACCGTATCCACCCAGCTTTGGCCACCTTTTGGATATTGGGTTCGCCATAGAGTACAGCGAGCTCGTGGTTCATCCTTCGCCGCCACACATCGTTCTCCTGCACACCGTTGAAGATCGCCCTTATCACCCGTCGCTCGAAAACTCCGCCTACCAGCATCTACTTTGTTTTGGACGCATTCACCACCAGTCCGACCTTCGCTGCTTCGCGTTTCAGGCGGGTGTACAGGTCCGCCACCGTTTCAACTGTTCGGGCGATAATGTCCATGTCGTCCGCGAAGCATGCAAATTGGCCGGATTTCGTGAAGATCGTGCCCCGGCTGTTGAGCCCGGCTCGTCGCACCACACCTTCCAGAGCGATGTTGAACAGTAGACACGAGAGTCCATCACCTTGTCCCAGTCCCCGTCAAGATTCGAATGGACTGGAAAGTTCACCCGAAATCCTTACGCTGTTTTGTACACCGTCCATCATTGCTTTGATCAGTCGAGTCAGCTTCCCGGGAAAGTTGTTTTCGTCCATGATTTTCCATAGCTCTACGCGGTCGATACTGTCGTATGCCGCCTTGAGGTCGATGAACAGGTGATGCGTTGAGACCTGGTATTCACGGCATTTATGGAGGATTTGCCGTACGGTGAAGATCTGGTCCATTGTCGACCGGCCATCGATGAAGCCGGCTTGATAACTTCCCACGAACTCATTTACTTTAGGTGATAGACGACGGAAGATGATCTGGGATAGCACTTTATAGGCGGCATTCAAAATGGTGATCGCTCGGAAGTTGTCACACTCCAAATGGTCGCCTTTCTTGTGAATGGGGCAGATCACCCCTTCTTTCCAATCCTCCGGTAGCTGTTCGGTTTCTCAGATCCTGACTACTAACCGGTGCAGACAAGTGACCAACTTTTCCGGGCCCAACTTGATGAGTTCTGCTGCGATACCTTCTTTGCCAGCTGCTTTTTTGTTCTTGAGCTGTTGGATGGCATCCTTAACTTCCCTCAACGTGGGAGTTGGTTCATTCCCGTCCTCAACTGCACTGACGTAGTCAAATCCTCCGTTGCCTTGATCATCTGTACCTACATTCTCCTCGCCGTTCAGGTGCTCGTCAAAGTGCTACTTCCACCTTTCGGTTACCTCACGGTTGTCCGTCAGCAGGCTCCCGTCCTTATCCCTGCATATTTCGGCTTGCGGCACGAAGCCTTTGCGGGATGCGTTGAGCTTCTGGTAGAACTTCCGTGTATTTTGAGAACGGCACAGCAGTTCCATTTTCTCGCACTCCGCTTCTTCCAGGTGGCGTTTTTTCTTCCAGAAGAGGCGTGTCTGCTACCCCCGCTTCTGTTTGTATCGTTCCACATTCTGTCGGGTTCCATGCTGCAGCATGATCGCTCGCGCTGCATTCTTATCCGAAACCGCTCTGCACTCCTCGTCGAACCAATCGTTCCGTCGTCTCCGTTCCGAAAATGTCCTCAGCTACGTTGTTGATGGCTGCTTTTACTGTTCTCCAACAGTATTCTAGAGGAGCCACGTCGAGCTCTCTCTCTCGTCCGGCAACGCTGCCTCGAGGTGCTGCGCGTATGCAGTGGCGACATCTGGTTGCTTCAGTCGCTCCAGATCGTACCGAGGCGGCCGTCGGTACCGTACACGATTAATGACGGATAGTTTTGGGCGCAATTTAACCATCAGCAGGTAGTGGTCAGAGTCGATGTTAGCGCCACGATAGAGCCTGACGTCGATAATGTCGGAGAAGTGCCGTCCATCGATCAGGACGTGGTCGATTTGCGATTCCGTCTGTAGCGGTGATCTCCAGGTGTAACGATAAGGGAGGCTGTGCTGGAAGAAGGTGCTACGAATGGCCATGTTCTTGGAGGCGGCGAAATCAATGAGTCGAAGGCCGTTCTCATTCGTTAGCTGGTGAGCGTTGAACCTTCCAATCGTCGGTCTGAATTCCTCTTTCTGGCCTACCTGAGTTTAAGTCCCCAATGATGATCTTGACGTAGTGGCTTGGGCAGCGGTCGTATTCTCGTTCGAGCTGCGCGTAGAAACCGTCTTTGTCATCATCGGTGCTTCCGGAGTGAGGGCTGTGCACGTTTATTATGCTGATGTTGAAGAAACAGCCCTTGATCCTCAGCCTGCACATTCTTTCGTCGATCGGCCACCAACGGATCACGCGCCTTTGCATATCGCCCATCACAATAAAAGCTGTCCCTAGCTCATGTGTGTTTCCGCAGCTCTGGTAGATGGTATGATTACCTCTAAATGTTCGCACCATGGATCCTGTTCAACACACCTCCTGTAGCGCTACGATTCCGAACCCGCGGTCCTTGAGAACATCGGCGAGTACGCGGGTGCTCCCGATGGAGTTGAGAGATCTGCAGTTCCACATTCCGAGCTTCCAATCGCTAGTCTCTTTTCGTCGCAGTGGTCGTCGCCATTGGTATCGGTTCGCATTCTTATCTTGTTGACTTTTTGCTGCAATTGTTTTTTTTACGGCTGGCTCGCAGGGCCTGACACCAACCCCCTATCTTTCCGCAGGACCATAGTGCACAGTTGAGCTTGGAGTCCTTCGCTGGCGCTCGGACGATGATCAGCCGCCCCTAACATGGGGAACAGACGCTTTTTTGAGCCGCTCCTCCTGGAGATCAGACGTTCAGGCGCTCAGGCTCGCAGCAGCAAGCCCCCCTTCCCTGTCAGCCTACGATCAAAGTTCCCACCGGGGTTGGTTACCCGAACTGTCTTACGCATTACCCAGCCTTTACCGACCGATGATGCTACACACATTTACCTTAAAAATGATGAGCATGCATGTTGATCATAGCCAATTTAGTATATACAGGTATGGCTAAGATGGCACTTTGGTATTCGTAAGATAAATATCTTACATGAGTGGTGTGAGTGATCGCAGAATAAATCGACTTGCTTTCGTCATACCGTTCATTCCTCTTTCATTGAATCGCCAACACTAGCAAACCATGTGTTCTGCCACACCTATATATACCACATTGGGTCGTAAAACCTTTTAGTAGACCTTTTTGGTTCTGATGACCTTTCAATTTGTTATTGAATTATACTATATCTCAAAGGGTTACTTGCATGTTGAAGTTTTAAGTCTAGACAGTTTCTCTTGAACATTGCTAAAAGTCTTAATATTTTCTAATCAATAAAGGACTCGTTGATTCCAATGTCGCGCATTTTCTTCAAACACCATAACGAAGATGAGTTCTTTTCCCAGTGATTGTTCTGCTGCTCCACCAAAACGCATCATGTAATGGTAACCGACTTCAGGAACTTATGCCGCGATTTGCCTTGAAAGCCCACCAGTGGAACAACAAACGTCAGATTCAGGGAAAACAGTTCATTGTTTCCTTTAGAAAAGAAATATTCCACAGAAAAATGAAAAGCAAACAATGCAATCATTTTTAGAACGTACAGACAAACCGGAATCCCTTCTCAGCTGTCCGCCCGTGCGGAAACCTATCCTCAATGTCAGTAGGCGGGGCGGGAAAGTAAACAGGTCGATCGGCGAAGCACGGTAGAGGAATTTCATCAGCAGCAATGACGTGCACGGGAACAGAATAAAAGAAGTAAAATGTTGCTTTTCGTTTGTCGGCTATCTAAAAAGCGACCTAAATTATCTGCTGCGCTGTGAGAAAAAACGCATCATTTTTTAACATAATTATTTTATTTCATTTTCGTCCAAATGTGCTACATACCATTGTGCTTCCTGTTACAGAACGAGTTTTTACGAAATGAAACAAAAATATGACAAGACGCACATCCGTCTATCTAGTAGCTTATTAAAAAATGTTGTTTTGTTTTGCTGGAATGTCGCCAACCATCGTATATTTGAGAAAACAGAATGTTTATATCTCAGTTTAAAAAAAGTTTTATAATCTATCCCAGAATGTTTCCAAAACATCTAACAATAATTGTCACATTCCAAGCCGAAAGATCTGCTAAATCCAACTGCCAACAAGGATCAGCTCTACCCAAAAAGACTTCCAATCTACCAATTCGAAGTACCGCAATAAAGCCATCCAACGGGGACCGCTCTCGTACCTAATGACACTCTAAACAGCGTGTCGATTTGCACAGATTACGGATAGCAAAGACTTCTGCCACTGCCCCCTATCACCAGCGTGGTCCATTTCTTATCATCTAACAAAGACTGGTGAGTGCCAAACGAGACGGAATTGATTTTCAATTAAGTGACAGCGAACGGCAGCAGTTTTCTGGTGAAACGCTTCGACCTCGGTCGGGAGTTTTAGAGAGAGCTCTATGTAGCTAGCTACCGGACATGGTTTGTGGCCGCAGTGAATAGTAGTCATCTTCGTCTGGGTTGATGACGATGATCAACGCACATAATGTCCTGCCGGCTGTGCTCGACCAACAAGAGCCGCCGATGGTGTGCTTGTAGGAAAGAGAGACATATTTTAACAGCCAACAAAAAATATTCAGAATGTGACACACTCTAAGCGTAAAATCCGGTAAAAATCCTCTTGTCGCAATATTTACGAGAATGGGTTAGTTCGTGAATGAACGATGAATAACAGTAATGGTTTAACGAAATGGAATCTGGAGAAGTTGCATGGAAAGCGGTTCTCTAGTACAGTAACTCGTCAGACGTTTCGCTATTGTCACCTTTGTAAGGTTATCTTGGTCGGACACCCTACACGGTGGCGCTAATCCATTTCAATTCTTAAAACTGGCCGTAGAATGATTCACATATTTGAAATAGTCGGAAATATAAAAATAGTAAAGCAAGCTAAAGTTTCCCAGACATGTTTTCTTCACTTTGTTTCGCCAGTATCTGAAATTGAGATAGCACCAGATACAAGGCTATGCTAAAATGTAAATCTCTCAAAAATGAAAATGCCAGTTTAAATACCAGACTTCCCATGAACATCAACAAATGTGTTCAAAATATCGTGCACGCGTTCAACCTCAAACATGCTTCTTCTCAATGTACAGGTTTGCCTCGAACGTCGAACCCAAGCGAACGGTGTACAAATTCTAGTTCAAACATCCGTGTGCGTACACCGGGTGCGTACACGAGAACGATTTGCACAAGGAAAAAAAGGCAACACAAGTGATGATGAGAGTGAGAAAGAGAAAAATAGTGCCTCGAACATACGTGTATGCACACCGTGTACGTACATGTGTACGTGTTTAGGTAATGAATAGCGCATTTAAGTTCGTACACGAAGTGTGGGTACAATATGAGCACAGAACCAGAGCGAGAATTGTGTGCGATGTGCATATGGGAAGACGGTTAAATACTGATAAAATAAACATAAAATATGCATAGTTTTAACGAAAAAGGTTCAACCAATTTTTTAGATTGGTTTTTGGTTTTTGTTGTTAGTGAACGAATTGAACCGACAGGATTTGGACTCCAAATACCGTCTGATATCGATATGGCACGGAAAAAATTATGTGTTTGGTAATCGGTTATAATTGTAATGTTAGAAGTATGCAATAGGCTTGAAACGAGTTTTAACAAAAGGTGTTAATTTAAATGAAGATCGCTCTAGTCCTACTTTTGCAATAACATGGGAAAGAGGAAAAATATACGATTTTAAGGGTTAAATAACTTGAATAGTATTGTTTATTTCGCAGCCTATTGTTAGAACTATACGAGAAGATTGTGTAGCACAGAAATGATTTTTCTAGCTCGGAAAGCGAACAGAAAGTTAAAAATTTTCACAATAAGTTATACGTCTTATTGCAATTGTTTGAATCTATTGCAGATTTCTCGAGTTCGGCTGTGACAGCAATATCAGAACTTTGCACTGATAAGTTTCGGATGGTGGTAAATAGTTTGCGATAGATGGGAAATGACGTTGCTGGCTACGCACACTTTGCGAAGGAGTATAGAGTATATGTACCATCAAACCTAGTTCAATGTGACAGGGTCGTCTCCGGACTGGAGTGCAAACCTTTACATTCAGCATCAGTTGCAGTCGACGGAAAGAGGACAGACGTCAACTCAAACTCTTATCAGGTGACCTTCGCCGGTTCTGCTCTACCTAACTACCTCCTCTTTGCCAAGGTTCGTTTACCTGTTCGCCTTTTTGTGTGCCGGGTCATGAACTACAGAAATTGCAAACAACTGGGACACACAGCCTCCTATTGTAACAGTCCCTTGCTAATTAATGTCGTTACAATATAAATAAGGGAAAAGATTGACTCACTATAAGTCGTTAATAAAAAAGGAAAAAATGTACCGCGATGGGGATCCATCCAGCAGCTTTGGGTGAAAGCTGCCGACGCCGTGTTCAATCAACACACAGTGACTATATGCACAACTTGTTGAGGCAGACACAAGAGTCGTTGAAATAAAACACCCCGGCATGGCAGTTAGTGAGGGCAAAAACTAACTCATTCAGTGAGTTTCATTGTCGCACAATGCTTAGGGTGGAAGTTTTCCGTGACTTAACTTTTTGTCGGCTCCGACAGCATAAGTCATTAAATTGACTTTACGCTTGTCCGGACATGCCGCAGACTCAGGTCATTCGCATTTAATGCCAAAAGATCCTGACTCCTGCGCTGCAGAAGACAAAAAGCTAAGTAACCGAAACTCTAAACTTGTTCATTGACCCTACTCCACGCTTTTCTAAACTTTCTTACTTCAAATCCTTGCTCTCCCTTGAGTACTATGGCTCTTAATATTTGAAAAATACTTCACCTTCCAGTCCCTTGCTAATTATATGTCGGTACAATATAAAAAATGTAGCAATAAGGTTCGTTGTGGGAAATCCGGGGAACCATATAGATGACTCCTACGGAAGGGACATCGAAGAGTGTCTATTGTGGGGTACTCACATGATCTCCCGGCATGTCCCGCGTATAAACAGTGCTAGGAGAAACTGAAGCCTTACTTTCAGAGACGCTCTTGCAGAAATGCTAAAGATAGCTATGCCATCGATCTCTACGAATATCTACTACACTAACTTGCCTACTGACGGAGGCGACTCTGATGAACCCTAAGAGAGACGTCTTGTACTGCACGTAGAAATAATAGAAAAAGCTTCGTTGTAAAGGCCAGAAGGTGTTTCTTTAACAACACCCGAAAATACCCAGTCGAGGAAATAATGGTGCACCAACGAAGCAAGCAGTTCCTGATCTCTGAAACCTAAGCTCAGAAAAGGAGTTCCCAGTACTTACTGGGACTTCAAAAACCCCATGTGTTCCCATATTGCAACAAGAAAAAGAAATCAGAGCTGGCCTTGCATGTAGCAGGTAGTCTTTCATCCCCACGGCAGCGACCATCTGCCAATCGTAATTACTAACAGTTTAGGGCCACCGAATACAATCAATGTTTCGTATGACGTTACATGAGATATTGATTGGAAGAGCTACGCGTCTGCGTCAAATGGTGGGATTACAAAATTCTCACAAGTTTCCCATCTCATGCCTCCACGCGAGTCTAAGTCTATTGATGACATTTGGTCCTTAGACCGGCGACGACTGGGTGCTATCAGCCTTCTGCCGATAGTAGCAGAATGAGAGGGTGCGAACAGATCTAGTCGAGAAAACATTGCCGTAAAAATGAATAGTTGATCGGAAATTAGCCCTAATACGAATAATCTGACTAGTATTTATGATCACGGGTCAATACGTATTGAAAATTCGCTGCGTCTGTTTTTATGAACCTAATTTCAAGCTCCGTTATTGCTAACAAGCCCGTGCATCAGGTTAACAATCCTTTATATTTCCCTTCAGTGTTCTTTATTATCGCTCGTGTACTTGTATTCCAAAAAAATCCGATATGGAAAATAAGAAATACTTTCCATGATTTATAACATCTCGCGCTATCTTTGCCTGTATAATGTGTTATTACTCTGTAGTTTTCAACCCAATAAATATATCGTAGAGAAGAAGTAACAAATTCCGTCTAAATACTGTTTCAATAAATAGTGATCCGGCCCATTACGCAGATAAGTTTAGCTTACCTAGGCAATACTCCCACGGTCGGCTGTGTGGAGTTCAAATTGCTTTTGTCTGGGGAACATAGAATACTCTCGGTAGCCGGCTGCCCAGAGTTTAAAAAGAACCACAAAGTAAACAAGATCTTTTCTTTTTCGAGTCATCGTGCACTCGAAGACTAACTAAACAACTACCTAATAAAATATGCTTTATAGGTCGCATCGCTTGCTTGGAGCGAATACCTGACCCTTCCCTTCCAAACTACCAACTCCGCGACACCTATGGAAGAGTCTGATGAATCGTCGTCCTTCCGTTAAGTAGGTGGAGCATCAACACTTCCTGTCTACCTTATCCTTTATCCTTCCCCGTGAACGATGAAGATGGGGGCGGCCAGCAATGATGGCTATCATGCTGTTGAGGTTTCAATGTGGGTAGGATTGGTATGAATTCCTACTTACCATTTCCTAAGCAACTCTTATTAGATAATCAGCAGTCAAACATGATGAAGTCAGTGTGCAATCCGCCAAAATCATCATCACAACGCAACGCAACGCAACGGAAGAGCTACGCGTCTGCGATATCCGGCGAAATCGAGTCCGGACACGAGCTTCCGGAGGAAGAGTACGAGTTCCTGGCTTGCTCGATACTCGACACCGAGATTAAAGTTCGGACTAAACCAGCACAAGACGCGAACTCTCGCGGACGCTCGTGTAGCTTATGGTGGGACAAAGAGTACTCAGACATATACGCGAAAGCCACAGCATATAAGTGCTTCCAGAACCACGGGTTACCCACTAGTTATCGACAGTACGTGACGTTACAAACGCGAATGAAAAGTTTGACGAAAACCAAGAAATTTAGTTACTGGCGGCGGTTCGTTAACGGATTTACAAGAGATACATCGATGAGCACTCTTCAGGGCACGAACTGACGTATGCGAAACCGAAACAATACAAACTAGTGCGTGGAATATTGAAATACTAGATTTCGCCAAGAATGTTTGTCCGGATTCCGCCACGACACAGAAGATATACCGTCCCGCGCACTCACACCATAGCGCGAAAACACAACTTTTTCAGTGGTGGAGTTCTCCGGAGGCACGTCGCCATCCAAAAACCAGGAAAATCAGCCTCCGACCACAATTCGTATCGACCGATTTCAATGCTGTCCTGTATCCGTAAGTTGTTCTACAAAATTAGCTTGTGTTCGCCTCGACAATTGAGTCGAAGCAAATGGCTTATTGTCAGATACACAATTTGGTTTTCGCAACGGCAAAGGGGAAAATTCGATAAAATCAGTTTTCTTGGAAGCACATCAAATCAGTTTTCTTGGATATTAAGGGGGCTTTTGATTCAGTTTCTATTATCATTATTTCTCGAAAGCTGCAGTAGCATGGTCTTTTACTGATTTCAAACAAATTTTTGCCAAATTTGTTGTATGAAAAAGACACGCATTTTTCACATGCTGATTTATACCCTTCCCGAATTAGCTACTTTTGTCTTCCCAAGGGCTCATGTCTTAGCCCTAAACTTTACAACTTTTACGTGAATGACATTGATGTCTTGTCAATTCCTGTATGCTAAGGCAGCTTGCAGGCTCTATTACAGGTTCCAAAGCTGTTGGTTTGCAAGGACCATTGCAAGATACCTTGAACAGTTTGTCTTCCTGGGCCCTGCAGCTGGGTTTCGAGTTTTTCACGGAGAAAACTGAGCTAGTCGTATTTTCGAGGAAGCATGAATCAACGCAACTACAGCTTCAATTAATGGGTCAAATTATTGCTCAGGTTTCAACTTTCAAATATCTCAGGGTTTGGTTCGACTCTAAAGGAACCTGGGGATGTCAGATTAGGTATCTGAAACAGAAGTACCAACAAAGGATCAACTTTCTTTGTACAATAACCGGAACATGGTGGGGTGCCCAGCCAGGAGACCTGATCAGGTTGTACAAAACAACGATATTGTCGGTGATGGAGTACGGGAGTTTCTGTTTCCGCTCCGCTGCGTACATACATTTTATCAAGAGCATTCCGAAATTCCACATATTCATTGACTTATAGAGGATTTCACTAAACCAGAAGTCGCAATCTTGGATTTCAAAATGGCGTCGAAAGTCAATTTATGACACCTATAACAATTCGTCAACAACGTCATTAAAAAAACCAGTATTAATTGGGTTATAGCGAACTTCACTAAACAGGAAGTCGCCATTTTGGACTTCAAAATGACGTCAAACATAAATTTCTGGCACCTACTCGTCAAGACCATTCTGAAAATACACATATTGTTGAAGTATGGGCCATAAGGAGTCTTCCAGACCCGTCTCTTCCATTTGCATTCAAAAGGACGCAGAATATTTTTTCCAAAACCGCGTTAATTGGTAAATCCGCGTAAAAAAACTGCGTTTATCGGAAAATCCGCGAAAAAAAGAGCGTTAATTCGAAAAACCGCGCACAAAAACCGCGTAAAAAATCTGGGTGTAATATAAAATTGAGAATATTTATTGATGGATTATTGGCCTAAAAGTAAACCAACAAATATGACAATAAAACATTTGTTCTTCATGTTGATATGACTGCTAAAAATTGGTAACTAGTTATGAAGCTTGCAAAATGTTAATTCTCAACCCTCATACATCAATCAAAAGTCATCATTGACTCAGACACGACCATGCGTATTCCCCACGCGCATTTAACACTCAATACTCAACAAACAAAGAAATCAGTTTGCTCAGTCTAAAGAAATATCAGCTCGATTGGCATCAACCCGCGGATATGAGTTTCCTTACAATGCCATCAAATTAAAGAACATTTAAAGATACATACGACAAAATAAGTGCAATTCAGAATATAACGACAGGAAGACTGCTTAATTATTTGCGTTAAAATGGGATCGGAAAAAAATAGTTGCATATTTGAGGTGGTTCATTTTCAAAGATCGCACTGCTGATGAATCACTTTGAAAAAATAAGTGACAAGGGACCCGGACGAAAATAGCTGACCATCGCTCCAAACAGAAAAGGAGCAGGATTATTATTTTACTATTTAGCTGTTTCACTTTTTATCTTATTTACCGTAGTACTACACACTGCTTTACTTTTGCATTGAGTTACTGTTTCAGTATTTTACTGTCAGTTTATTTAAAAATACGTCACTTTTAATCAAGCTATTATACACACTAAATTATATTGTACACAAATAACATATGAAACTTTTTCATTAATTGTTCAGAAACCATTAATTTTCTTTTTATCGAAAATCAAATATATTTGGCTCCGCTCACGTTTATATGTTTATCGATGAACCACAGAAAACCTAAAAAAAAAATTTCTTCCTACTATTATGAAGAATTGTGAGTGAAATTTACAATAAAATATGAGATTTTTTGATTTTCCGCCATTTTTCTAAACTCGAACTATTTTCTATTTTTTTATTCATCGAGTAACTACAGGTCTAAGCTTTACAAAGCTTATTGGATTTCTTGTGTGAGACAATTATATCAAGAGTTATCGATATTTGCTGCGGTGCTTCTCGACGTGGAAATGGTTGGACGTCTACTCTAGAACGCTCGTATGTGTGGCTCTGCGTGACTGAATTTTTTCTTCGTGCATAATGAATGCATAATAGATCTTAAAATTACACAAAAGATCCATTTTCGCCTTGCCTTCAAAATTGTAAAAGAAAATAACTTTCGGTTTGTGCACTTTACACCAGACGCTCTTTCTTAAAGTCTAACAACATTCTTATCATCCACTTTCAATGCCATCTACGACATCATATGTTTACCTAATTCAAATTACCAGCGAAATTCCGAAAAACTCCTCCACGTACCTTGAAGCCTACGGGCATCATAAAACGCCTTTTCCACCAACCAACATCAGACCAACAACGATCAAATACTGCTGCGAAAATTCCAATCTTTCTAAAACACACGACCCCCTCCTCTCCGCCCTTCGTTAGCACGATTAGTGCTACGATGTAGCGATATGGGCTTCTCTGTCTTCTGTCCCTTTCGTCCTGCACTGTCTAACAAGAGTTAATCCCACCCGCCCGGGGCCCCCACCTCGGCTGATCCTGTGTGAAACAAACTTAAAAGCTCGTCCTCGTTTTTCTTCCGTTCTAGCATTTTTTTTATTCTTCTTCCCCCCATATATCGCTCTCCGTGCTGTGAGCGAAACCGTGGTACGCAAATGACAAAACCAGACATTTTCCCGACCAACATCACCGACGGAGCGCTTCTGGTTCATCTTGGCCGTCGGTGGGTCACAGCTAGCAGAGACAGAGAAAGAAGTATGCCAAAGAAGAGCGTTCCACCCTAGAATTTGTCGGGGCGTGACGATGTAGCGGAACAGGAAAAACTTAAAAGCGCTCCATCTTTCGGTTCGGGCTGGCCGCCGACTGCGACTAATTCTGTTGACTTGGTGGGAGGGGGAGGGGACGACGACGACGACGGCGATAAACGGGTAAAGTAGTGGGGCTTTTAATCCATTCAACTGGCTTGCTGGCATTGAATCGAAACTCGTAAACTTGCCACATGAAAGAACGCACTGGAACGCATGCACATATGTATGCCTGCCTGTGCACTGGGGTGGTCAAATTGGTGACACTCTGTTGGTTTCTCATAGAGCCTCTGAGAGGTCATCGACGACAGACAGACAGACTTGCATTTGTTGGCCGTGTTCTGTGATGCATTCAACGGGAAGCGATCTTCTGATTTTTGTAGGCTGAAGGTATGCCACTCAACTGTGAAACCACCCTGGCGCATGGGACAGGGGGCAACCACCAGCAGCATTCTCGAAGCGCAATGCAATGGTGGCTAGGAGGTAGACAGTTAGGTTCAGTGAGTAACAGAAATAGATGAGACTGCCTTTAGAGTTTGCTTGCCCTGACGACGACAACGCCAGTGTGTTCATATGCTGGGGTCTGTGTGTGTATGTATGTCCGGTCAACGCGCCTTGCTGGTTTGAGGTTTGCTGATGGCGTGAATACCACAAATCCGCCACCAACCGAGGCTAAATGATTCCTTTGCAAACATCGGCACCGTCGTTACCATCGTGGCTCGTCGCCATCAGACTGTTTCTCCACTGGTGCGCGGTGGGATCTGGTGCGTACAGTTGGCCCTCAAGAGTCCACGCGTGTGTGTGTTCGTTCGTGTGCAATTGTGGTCTTTGTGCAGTTTAGTTAGCCGAGAATCAACCACCATCTATCCGAAACGAAACGTTCGAGCAACGCTCAGCTTGCCTATGCGCGTACGTGTATGTACTTCACTTCCGGATGGACAACCCGGCCGCCATGGCTTCACGAAAGACAAAGGATAAACATCGTGGCAGAGCGCTCTGGATGGGCAAACATCAAGGAATTAATTCGCAAACAATTTCAACGTTTTGTGCGCCGTGCCGGGTTACGGACTGCAAAGGTAGCGTCGGATGTAGCTTACGGTGCAACTGTTAGTACGTGTGAGAATGGAAGGCCGGAGATTATATGAAATGTTGAACTTCTTCGGATAGCTTTTGATGGTTCCCCGTACATCGTTAGATTTTATCGACAATTAGCAGTACAAATTGATGCAAACCATAATATTTTAACAATGCAGCTAATAATTACCCCGTCGTGGGAATCTTACGTCCTAGTTATTACGTTTAAGTTGTAGGGTAGACGTTCACTAATTTCTCTTGGTTCTTTTGTTTATCTAATTTTCTGATGACTTATACTTTGAATATAAATATATATTTCATAGCTCTAAACAACATTGCAGAAGGTCGAATAAATTTAAGAAAATAAATATTAATATTAGAACAACTAATTTCAAGGCTTTCTGTGCAAACAACGCATTATATCTCGAGACCCTGAATAAACATTCTTTTAAAAAATGCCCTGTTTTAAGTAGTCAAACAAGCAGTCTGCTTCCTCATGTCGTAAAGATCAGAAATCAAAAAGTGCACCGCTTACAAACAGGATACAAACAAAAAAGTTTTACAACCCGCGCCGCGCCGCACCGTTCTAACGTGTATGTGTAACATGTAGACACCGCAAAGGTCCATTACCCTCAACTGCAAATGAAATGAGTGACCCACAAAATAAATATCACCCACCCGAGCAAATACTCATGGGTTCAAACACCACATAGCCCCTTGAAAAGTAACCCATAAATACACCAACATATGGTGTTTTATATGGGATCTACCGGACCATGGTGATGGTGTTTTCATGGGTTGAACCCATTTCAAACACCCATGACAAACCCCATGAGCATGGGGGTATTATGGGCTTTTCGTTTGCTCGGGCATTACGAGAGAACACAATCGCGATTGACTTTTCGTAGACCCGTCTTAGACCTACGGTGCGCGAGGTAGAACAGTATATCAAGGTGAAAATGGAACTTTTTCATACAGTAGCTTCGCACACACAGCTACGTCATACGAGACAAGTAGTACTAATAGCGTTCAACTTCTTAGCCGAGGCTGGAAGCTTCGTAGCGAAGAACAACGTGTAACACGAAGTCAAATATGAACCTTGATCGAACAGATATTCGATTACATGATTTGGCACCTCGTACTGGGATGGGTTATATTAAAAGATTCATGGCGAAGTTTGAAGAAGTGGAATTCATCTCTAACGACACATGGAGAAACTTTTTCCCTAGCATTCTCAATGGTGTTCGGGAGACGCGAATGCGGCTGAACCAACCTGTACCATCTTACTTAACTTTCGAGGGCAGATCATCTCAAGGTCTTAAATACATACAAAGAACCCAATGCACGGGACCAGGTCATAAAGTCCGAGGTCATAATGTCCAAAAGGTGGTGCGTCACAACGTCCGGGACATTACAGGGTGCGTCATAACATCCGAAAATAATAATGCATCGTTTTTGTGTTACAGTGTCCAAATGGGGTGCTGCGTCATAATATCCGGAATCAAATGACGCACCCAGATATTGGGATATTAGCAGAAGTATTGCGTCATATAGTCCGGGATTATATAACGCACTCATGGACGAGGATATTATGATGCATAGGCCCAAAATGAAGTGCACCATAGCGTCTAGGACATTTTGACGCACAAGGAATATGGCATAAAATCCGAAAACGTGTGTCTTAAGTTTGGTACCTTATGACCCACATACTTTTCCTGATGCTATGATGCACAGCATCCTTGAACGTTCTGACGTACTGTCAATACTCTGTCGCAATGAACATCTTGGACACTGTGGCGCTCTCAGAATGTAGAACATTATATATGGCGCCCCGGTACTGTGTCATAACGTCCCAGGCTATAGCGTCCCAAAACAGTGAACCTCGTAATGTCTGGGATATTATAACGCACAAGAGGGCGTCGATCCGAAAGCGAGAATTTGTCATAACATCCGCAGTCATTATCGTGTTTCAACGTACTGAAAGAAGCCCTGTGTCATTGTGTCCGAGATCTTATGACGCATACTGATATTGGGATATTATGACGCAGAGGTATTGCCTCATAGAGTCCGGGATTATATGACGTACTCATAGTTTTAGATGGCACCATGCCATAACGTACGAGGTCAGACCATCCGAGGAGTGATGTGTCACAAAGACCGGGCCAACAAGGGTGCGTCATAATATCCGAAAACAATAATGCGTCAGTACCATTCTTGTACCACAACACCCGAAAGAGATGTTGATGTCTTATGTATCGTATAGATATTGGGATATTATGACGCGGAGGTATTGCGTTGTTAAGTCCGGGAGTTTATTTGTTTATTTGGGAGCAGGGAAAAGCCCGCTGGAGCTGAATTTTGTTTTAACTCTCTCTCCAGCAGGCATAAAACCTCCTCATCTTTTATATCAACAGATAACAGACATCCAAATGATACAATTCTTCACTTGTAACTACACTACAAGGTACATACTGACGAAAGGTGCGTTATAACCATAATTTGTTCTGGCTACCGGAATGCGAAAGAAAGGATGGGTTCGAAGACTGCGACGATGAATGTCGATGTCCAAAAGTTGTAGAAGTTCGGAGCAATCGATTCGAGATTGCAGGAGATCGGCAATGAAAACGGCCTTCGAAACTTCCCGGCGTACAGACAGAAGATCGAGGTCAATAAACTTACAGCGATCTATGTAGCTCGGTAGGTTCAGTGGGTCCCTCCATGGGAGTCGACGAAGTGCGAAACGAACAAATTTACGCTGAATAGCTTCAATTCGTTGGATATCATTTTGGTAGTAAGGTGCCCAGACTACATTGTAAAGTTCTTGGTGACTCTGAAAACGAATCCCAACAGCTTAGAGGCCTTAGAAATAGTGTACTCAATGTGGTGCTTGAAGTTTAGTTTGGGATCTAAGTAGACTCCTAAATCTTTAACAAATGATTCCCGATTGAGAACGATTTGTGAGATATTGTAGTCGAAATTAACTTTCGAGTGTTTGCGAGTAAAAGATATAACCGAACACTTGGAGGCGTTTAAAAGTTTCATACACTTCAGCAGATGGTTTAGGTCGTTTAAATAGAGCAAAAATATGAAAGATCCGAGATGACTGCCCTGAGGAACTCCCGAGCTGACAGTAAATGGTGATGTCGCACAGTCTCCAATTTTTACTGCCATTTCACGTTCGGTTAGGTACGAGTAAAGCCAATCCAGAAAGGAGCCATTAGATCCAAGTCTACTTAATTTGGAAACAGTTATCTGGTGAATAATTTTGTCAAACGCTGCGGAGAAGTCGGTGTAAATGGCATCTACCTTTAGTCTTGCTTGTAAACACTGACTAATGAAGGATGTGTAAGATACTTAGTTTGTAGTAGTTGACCGTTTAGGCATAAAGCCATGTTGGGTCTCGGATATGTAGCTTGAGCAGTTATGAGTGATAAAATCAAGCACAATCACTTCGAATAGCTTAGATACTGCACATAATGCAGCTATTCCTCGATAGTTCGAAATAACGCTTTTGTTCCCCTTTTTGAACACTGGGAAAATGTATGATTTTTTCCATAAGTCAGGGAATCTTCCTGACGACAGAGAGCTATTGAACACCATTGATAACGGAAGCAGGAGACTATCTGAGCATTTTTTCTAGTATGACAGATGGAAGTCCATCGGGTCCTGGACTGGACGATGACTTCAGCTTAGAAAAAGCTCTACTGACTATAGCGGGTGTAATAATAGGGTGAGGACCAATTGGAGAACGTAGAGGAACGACATTAGCAGCTTCGGAGATTTGATCATCAGTTAAGATTTCTTCGGAATAAAACGCTACTGAAATGTTAGCGGAATAAATTACATATTTCGGGCGGAGTTGATGCTTGAACCCCGTCAAGTGACATATGAGATTGTAAACCTGCTTCCTTCCTCTGTTCGTTAACGTGATCCCAGAAGCTTTTAGGGTTGGTTCTAAGCTGGTTCTGTATACGTTGATTGTAGGAATGGTAAAGAGCCTTCTTCAATCGTTTATAGCGGGAGTTTCAGATATTATGACGCATAGGCACTGCGTCATCGCGTCCAAGGTCATAAGCCCCCAAAAGGAGGTGCGCCATAACGTCTGCGACATTGTGAAATACAATAAGTGCGTCATAGAACCGAAAAATAAGTGTGCGTTATAAAATCCGGGTCCTTATGACGCACATCTGTTTTCGGAGGTTATGATGCTCCCGTTGTGCGTCATAATGTCTCGGACGTCATGACGCTCTGTCGTTTTCGGATTTTATTCTACAACGGACAACTTGAGCACTGTGACGCACGCATTGTTCGAATATGACGACGTACAGATACTGCGTCATAACGCCACAGTTCATAACATTCGAAGTCTTTCTTGGGTATTGAGTAACAAGTCCGGGATATCATGACGCACTCATTGTTTCGGATATCTGACGCACGGGTACCGCGTCATAACGTCCCAGGACCTACAACAGTTTTTATGCGTCATAATATCTCAAACAATAAGTGTGACATTATGACGTGCCCTTCTTTGTAAACTTATGACGCAGTTCTTATGTGCTATGATGTCCGAAACTATGAGTGTGCCATTGAAGCCCAGACTCTATGACGCAGTGCCTCTGTATCATAACATCCCAATATTATGTGTCATATAATCCCGGATATTACGACGCAGTACGAACTTAGGATATTGTGACACTAAAATGATTATGGACTTTAACGCATACATTTATTTTCGGACCTTATGACGAACTCTTGCGCGTCACAATGTCCCGAACGTTATAACGAACATTACTATGGGACGATATGACCTGGGTTATTATGACGTAGTCCTTATGCGTCACATTATCTGTTATAACAGCGTGACGCTGTCAGTGTCACAGGATATGGACTGCAACATAAGATTCGAAATCAAAACGCGCGGACTTTATGATGCACATCCGTTTTCGGATGTTACGACGCTGCCTGGTGCGTCATAATGTCCAAGCCGCCAATAGTTAACATACCCACGGAGAAAGTAAACAAGAAAAAGAACGGCTATACCAGAGTCACTCAAAAACTCAAAACGCACCGAACATGTAACAGCGAAAATCAAAGCTCTCGCAACGACAAAATGGACACAAACACAAGTGAGAGAGATGGCAGACGGAATGATCAGCAAGCGATGGAGGGTAAATCTGGGGTAGCAATCCGCATTTCGATTCGATCAAAATTCTATCGAATCGACCTTGTTTCGCATTAAGGATTTCGATTCGAGCTCGGAAGTTAATTTTCGTTCGAGTTCGCTCGAAGAAGTACTAGATTATCGAGAAGTGTTGGCATTATGGAATCTAAACAATCTAACAAACAAACGACTCGAGTCGAACGTAGCTGGTCAATAGTTTTATTGCTGTTGACTGTCATTTGAGATTATGATTCGGTGTATTTATTTCACAATTGCAGACGTGACGGGAAACGTCACCCACTGAAACAGTGCTTAAAGCCAGTTGCAGAGGGCTCAAGCGTTTGTGCGTTAATGTGTTCGATCGCGTGGGCGTTTGTATGTCGCGTGTGCTAGCGTGTGTGTATGGACCATGAATCTGATATTAAATTTTTGGTGTACGGCTCAGGTGATAGACGAGAGTGAGTTCTTCCATATCAATATGAGCCTCATTTTTTGATTAGTTTAACTGAAGGCATGAGTCAAGGCTGTTAGGACCGAGGGTAGAGACTACTTGTCGTAACCGATTCATGATCGCGTATGTAACTTCGCGTGCATAAATTCGATTTTATAACCATGCGACCATTCGCATATTCACGTCTGTTCTTAAATAATCGCGCGCAGACCGTGAATCTGAGTATTTTTTAGTGTATGGTACGGGTGCTAGAAGAGAGACAGATTATGTCACGATTGCCTAATGACTATGAGCGGCATTTTTTATTGGTCCTACTGAAGGTATGAACCTATGCTGCTAAGATCAAAGGTGTAGATTTCCGACCGTGACCGATGCATTACCACGCGCACATGGACGTTTGTAGGTTCCCGCTTGAGACCGCGTTTAAAAGTTTATTAGTGTTAAAACATTCACTTAATCACTAGCTTGTTTTCATGTTTGCGACTGACTTTGGTGTGCGTGGATGATCGCGAAGATCTTAAGCGTCTGTATGTTAACATGCTGAATGCTAGAAGAAAGTTAGATTTTCCCCATATCACTTAAGTTCCCGGTCATGCTGCCATAGAACATTTTGTTTAGTGGATATGAGGATAATTTTTACATTGGTCCAACTGAAGGCGTGGACCTATGCTACTAGAGCCGAGGGTAAGAAACTTTCGGACGTAACCGATTTATGATCGCGTGAACACATGTGTTTGTAGGTCAGCGCTCGAGACCGCGTTTATGATTCTGTAAGTGCTAACATGTTCACTCAATTACCGAAGTGTTTGTGATATCGCGGGCGTAGTGGTGCGTGGACGAGACTCGAGTGTTTGTGTGTTACCGTGTTTGTCTCGTGCGCTAGCGTATAAGTAACTTGGCGTGGATAAATTCGATTTTATAGCCGTGTAGCCTTTCGCACATCCGCGTGTGTTCTTGAATGATCGTGCGAACCGCGAATCTGGTGCTTAATTTTGAGTGTACGATTCAGACACTACAAGAGTTCTTCCAAATCACTAGAGTTTCCGGTCATGTCGTCTAGTGAATATGAGCATCATTTTTGATTGGTCCAACGGAAGGCATGATTCAAGGCTGTAAGGACCTAGGGTAGAGACTTCTTGTCGTGACCGATTCGTGATCGCCAGAGCGATGGGTTAATACTTGACACTGCGTTTGTAAATTTATAGGCGCTAAAGCGTTCACTTAAACTTCAAAAAGGCAAGGGGTCTCAGAGGCCCGGCTAGTTAGAGTTCTCTAGTTTAAATGAACTTGTAATTTGAAATACAAATGATCGAGCGTTTTCGGGCTTTCGACTCTCTCACTGAGAAAATGGCAAAAAAGAGGCTTTCGATTTTATAGGGTCTTTGAAGTGATGCTTCTTGAAGTCACAATTTTAGCTTGCCTTTTGCGGGTTCTTGCCGGGATGTTTTAACGTTAGCAAGGGGCGAGATCGCGGGCGTATGATGTGTGGATGATTGCAATTGCATGTTCGTGTTTTTGATCAGGCTTGTGTTATCGCGAAGGCCAAGAGCATTTGTACGTTTCGAATGGGAATGGGATTGTGAGTGTATATGAGATAACATGCAATGGATTATGTTTGTGAGTGTTAGTATGAATCTAATTTATAATGTGGTAAAAAAGGGAAACATAACATGCCGAATAAAGAAAATAAAGATACAATTAGTCGCACCTTAATTTATCCAATCCAAACTTCGCAAATGTATCGAATCGAATGTACAAATTCAACATCTGAAGGATTACCAGCTATTCTATCATATACGTCAGTTCTGCATCCACTTTCTGAACCAGCTGAGGGATTCCATGAGAAACCGGCCGACCACAAAATATGACCATCGTCGATTCGAACGAAACTTTGAAGTTGTGTTCGGTTTATGAGTCTCCATTAGTTTCTCTGACAATATTTTGATGCAAGAGAAATTTTTTAAAAGGGCGTAAAAATTTCTACGTGCATTAATTTCAAAATGTTTTTGTTCGAATACTGTGTTTTATACAGCAAAACTTTCTGAGAACGAGCTTCAGAGAATGAACATTTATGTACGAAAAATATGTACACTGAAAAAAATGTTGTGTTATTTTTCACAAAAACAAAAGTTTGTGTTATGATCGAACTATTTAGTTTAATCATAAGACCCTATGATTGAATAGTATTTTGTTTGTTTTCGTTTAGCTTTCAAATGGTTTACAATATCACCTTGATGTCAAAGAGAAAGTTACAGGAAATGTTAAGGGGCTTTTAAAAAATGGCCCTTAACATTTGATGGAGAAATGCGAATAATTACTGAAAAGGTCGTAAGAAAACAAAAGAATTATATTGTTAAAACAATTTTAAATATCTCGAGAACTACTACATTTCAGAAAAATTTTGTTATTAGCATTTTGATATAACATAGCGTTTAGCGTGTATTTTTTACTGCAAATATTATGAATTATAAAAATATGTCAAAAGTTGTTGTTAGGAAAAATTCATGATCCAGATACACTGAAAAAGATTCTTTTGCGTCTTTAAAACGATAAACATTAGATTTTTGACATTTTATAATTGGGTAACGCGAATAACTTTTAAAAAGGGATTTTTGCCAAATACATTTTGATTTAAAATGAGGCTTAGAATTGAATTCTGCAATAAAATTACAGCTTTGTATGTCAATTAGTTTGAAATACCCGAGGAAATACTCATGGGTTCAAACACCACATAGCCCCTTGAAAAGACCTTAAACATGGTCCGTGACAAAATTCACAACCATCAAGGCGCCATAAAATGGTCTCAATAACCCGTAAATACACCAACATATGGTGTTTTATATGGGATCTACCGGACCATGGTGATGGTGTTTTCATGGTTTGAACCCATTTCAAACACCCATGTCAAACCCCATGACCATAGGGGTATTATGGGCTTTTCGTTTGCTCGGGTTTAGAAACATGTATAAAGTTATTGTTTGAAAAACTATTTTACCGATAAGTTCTCCATCATACAATCAAATTCAGTATGTTTCTTTTCTCTTGAGGTTTTTATTGACAAAATATAAAAATTAGACAATTTTTTTTTACAATTTAAATTTTTAACGCAAATTTTTATTTTTCTGAAAAATACAGTAATCGAACAGAAAAATTTTGAAAAAAATGCACGTGGAAATGTTTACGCCATATAAAAAAATTGTCCTTGAGTCAAAATAATCTTACTGATTGTGGAAAATGTTTAGTCTTCCATGCCGATAAAATGTGTAAAGTTTCATAGGAATCTAAGATGGTCGGTCAGGATTTTAATTATTTTCAGACGGATCTTCGTGGAATTCCTCAGCTGTCAGAAATAACTGGACGAACACATACACAAATTGACATTCGTCTTATTCTTTTTCTTTTTTTAAAATCATTTTTATTTCAAGATTCCATTCCACATGCTCATTTTCCAGGTCATGCATTTCATGGGTTTTATTAGCTTGGTTTCTTTTATCCATTTCGAATATTTGACTAGTCTTAAATAGGCTATCATTTCATGCGTCATTCGTTTTATTCATTTTTACAATACATACATCATAAATAATTAAATTAATTCTGCTAACCCTAGAACGTTGCCCACTGGGGTAAAATATACCCCACGCCATCTTTGGAGCCGTGTGAAGACGAGAATTCGGCATTTATTGACCTGGGACCCTAACCATAATTCAATTCCTAGTAAGAGTAGGAAAAGGTGGTATAGCCAGTTTGCTTATAGCCTTCGTGGAAGCAGGTGTCAAAGTTGGCGTGGGGTACATTTGTACCCCAGTGTACGGTTGCCGTTTCGTCAGGTTTCGTGCTGTCAGTGGAAATGCGATTCGTTACGATAGCAGTTTAAATACTGGTAAGTAATAATTAGTATCATATATTCGTTTTAATCATTTATTCAATTAATTTAATTTAATTTTGAAGTAGAAAAAAAATCGTTCTCATTTTTGCTGATTTTTTATTGTTTATTTTCAATAGTTTTTCAAAATAATGACTCGCAAGTATAATTTGCGCACAGTATCTGCTGTAATAGTAACGTTGCGTGTTACAATTGTATCATACATATTTTTTTTTTATTTCAATTTTCACCCCATTTAGTGGCATTTTCCAAAACCGGATTTTTAAACTTTCACTCTCCCAAATAATTGCACCTTTTTAAAAATTTCAAAATTCCATTTTATAGCGTTTCTAGACCATTCTTTCGACTTTTAGAATAATTTGATTTTTTTCAAATCGGTTGAACATTCGCAAAGTTATTGTAATTTTTTTGTGAAAAAAGTCAAATCCACGATTTTTTCAATTTTTTTTGTTCAACGCAATTTATGTATCTTTAATTCAATAAATTTCGCATTTTTTCTTACACAGCTGTTTTTGCAAATAAAAAACGAAGAAAATGATGTATTATACATTACTATTGTTTGCACTTTTACTGCCAAAAATTGCGATCAACCGCGTGGGGTACATTTGTACCCCAGTGCAACGTTCTAGGGTAGAAAACGCAAGTGCAACGTTCTAGGGTTAAATTTGTGACATTCTCAATGTCACTCAATTTTTCGTTTTATCTGTTTGCTTTTTCTTCCTTCTGTTCATTTTATCAATTCTATTCATTTCATTGATTCTGTTCATTTTTTTCATTTTATTTGTTATATCTATATTATTCATTTAATTTGTTTTATTTATTATTTTTCTTTTATTTAATTGATTCACTTTATGTGTGTCAATCAATTTGTTATTTTGAAGTTATTAAAATTATTCTGTATATTTGACTTATTTTATGAATTTATAACTATCATGTTTACATTTCTTACAAAAGAAATGTGTAGGATTCGCTCAAACTTTGAAAACTTTTTCCGAGGCCTGGAGGATTCGGAGTTCAAGGAATTCGATTTTGAGAACATTATGTGAATTACATATACAGGGTGTTTGGTTCATGGTTAAGAATCTCTCGGAGGGTGATAGACTGCCACATTTGGAGAAAAAAATTGTTCTACACATACCATCAAATCTCAACCGTTACAGAGTTATTGAGCTTTTAGTGTAAAAAACTTATTTGTCTTAAAATACCTCTAACTTTAAAAGTATACTTTGTATTTTAAATGTTTTAGTTCCATTCGAAAGGTGAGAAAATTTCGCATTGAGTGATGCCCTCACATGTTTCAGCTAATGAGTTTATGTAGCCTTTTCAAAGAAATTTATTGAAAATTAAACAATTTCAAACGATTTTTCGTTCATTTATTGAAAATCCTAATAGTTAACCTCATCATTTTAATAATTCAGATTGTTAGTCTTGATGAGCTGCTTAATTTGTTCATTGACATGATACACTTACCTTTTCTTATTTTCATGATTTTGGGTTATTCAACTTGGATATTTTTATCTCATTTTCACTAGTACCAGCTCTAATTGAAAAATTACGGCACTTATTGTACTTTTTTTTCTTTTTATTTGAAAGCCAGGAAAATTTTACAGTGAAAAATGTATTAATACCTTTCAGTTAAGTGAATTTAGTATTCTTTTAAAAGTAAATTATTTTAAAGTTAGTGCTATTATTAGCATTTTCGTTAATTTTCTTAACATAGTAAATAATAAACATCACCATTATTATCATGGAAATAATGCATCTCAGCAAGTTCTACAGTTCTTTCTTTGACTCCATTCAATTATCTCTTTTGGTTTCGACGCAAAATCGTTTTTATCACATCGTTTCATATGCAAAAATAACGATTTCGAACCCACTACATTTGTGGTGAGCTCATGCTGTGTTAACTATTAAATAGCAGCAAAATGAAAAGAGACATAGACAAAGTGTCTAATAAAAAGTTATAGAGAACATTAAGGGGCATCAAATGAAAAATAGTGACGATAAATTTTGTTGATTAATAAATAGAATAATTAAAAAACTCTCCAAAAAACACAAATTTTGAGTTATTTCGTTAGTAAATAATCATTTAGTACACTTAACTAAAAGATATTTGTACATACACTGATAGGAGATTTTCTCAGCTTTCCAATGAAATCTTGTAAATAACGATATAAAGCATATTTTTTAGAGTAGAGTCTATAAAATACTTGCAAGTCGGTTACAGGAAAAGTATAGTAATGAAATTACAAAGAAATGAGAAGAGATAGAAATATGACGTCCAAGAACAAATTATGAATCGTCCTAAAACCCAACTTTTGGGTAATGGATATTACTATAATCATACTTCATTATTTCGAGAAAATTAGCAAAAACCGCCTCAAAAACACTAACTTTTAACTACTTTACAGCTAAAGGTAATTAAAACTAATTACTTAAAAGATATGAGAACACCATTTAATAGAAAATTTTCTCACCTTTCGAATGGAACTGAAACATTTAAAATACAAAGTATACTTTTAAAGTTAGAGGTATTTTAAGACAAATAAGTTTTTTACACTAAAAGTTCAATAACTCTATAACGGTTGAGATTTGATGGTATGTGTAGAACAATTTTTTTCTCCAAATATGGCAGTCTATCACCTCCCGAGAGATTCTTAACCATGAACCAAACACCCTGTATAATAATTGAACTATTTCTCAAAAATCAATATGTAAGTTCATTTCCAAAACAAAATAATGTGTTCATAGTGAATTTTTTCCTAGAGTTCATGTTGGATTAGGCATTGCGTTCAATCGTGAAGTAAATATTGGAAGGTATATAACTATACAGATCATCAAGTAATTCACCTAGTAATGAGATAAAAGACTTCTCATACAATTATACTCGTGGCATCACCGAAAGAAACTGTATTTATGAATCCCAAAACTCCAGCAAAAATGTAGCTGTTTGCAAAATTTAAATTATATTGGTTATGGCGCAAAAATTACTACTTGCATTGTTTATAATAAGGATGTAAGGAATCAATATATCGCATAATATACCTATAAAAATAAGGTCTCGGCATGAACCATCATTTGTCATTCCTCACATGCCCTCCCCATCTCCATCTCACTCTATCTTTCTCTCCCACTTTCTCTCTCTCTCTCTCTCTCTTTCTTCATGTTAGTGGCAACTGTCACGACTCACATCTATCTTGCTATTTCTCTATCCATTTCTAAGTTGTGTGATAAGATTCTCTGCTAATCTTTATTAATATTCAAGCTATTTTCATGTGTGCGATGTAATTGTGAAGGTTTGAGAAAACAAAACTATTTTTTGTCTGTTACCCTATTATTTTCTTTGCATTTTAGTGTACAAGAGACTCGCGGAAACAAGTTTAATAATACATCCTACATGTCAAATAAAATATTTGTAGTCCGAGAAAATTTGCAAAATATTTGCCTTATGGGAAAACTATAACTATTTTCAAGGTGAAATTGGTATTTCGAAACGTTGCACTATGGGTAGACAGGTGACCATCGAATACTACATCAACTCAAATTTAATTCAATTCTATTCAAAGCTTGTATAAACACTATAATAAAGGAAATTCATGGCTATCTCAGAAAAATATGTGGCTTAACTGGGAGGTGGGACATTCCAAGTGCGATATTTCAACTCTTCGTATCTCTATTGAATTTTGAATAAAACATATGCTCAAATATGTCATGTGAAAAATATGAACACCTTCTTGTGATGATATTATTGAAAATGCACATACATTGTATTGGTATGAACTTTCATGAAAAATAACGGATCAAAACCCAAAAATATCCACGAATTAGATCCGGGAAAAGAAGTCTCCCAAAGTTCCCACTCTCAATGGGGGATGCAAGTACAAGGTGTCTTCTAACTTATCGTCGTCCATATCTGCTCTATACTGAGTACACTTCAATTGAAGTTTCAATGGAAGTCACAATTAGTAGTGAGGCATTGGATAATTCAGCACACGTTTCGTTCGAGTTTTCCATATTGTTCAAGTAAATTAGCGAGGATTACAATCAGAGTTTATGCATTGGACAGATAGTTGATCTGACTAGATTTTTGCCATCCTGACAGTTTGAACCATTTCTTTTTCACAGTATTGGATTGTACAGGGCTTATTTATCCATATTTCCTGAACGAGAATTTCGAACGAAACAATATGCAAGCTATAAGGATGACTGGAAAGAGACTGTATTATAATCAACTGAATGCACGCCTTTTATGCTATCGACATAGCCTAGACACTTCACACAATTTATTTTAATTCAAATGAAAACTTTGAAATATCTACTTGTCTCTTTTACGAATTGCATTCTTCATCTTTCGCTCTCTGTTCAAAGGGCTTTCGTGAGATTTTGTCTACTTTCCGAATCTGTAATAAGTTTTGATGTAGGCGTTCATTTGGTAAAGTTATGACATTTTTGTCGAATGAAGATTAGTCAAATCGTTGTAAACGTCACGAAAGAATGTGTCATGTGACCTTGTGTCACCTTACTATATTCAATTGCGCGTTAAATTACTGGACCAGCAAATTCTATTCTGCACAATTTTTTTCGGGAATATGTGACCAAAAAGTAAACTTTGAATTCCAAAGCAAATTGAACGTTCCAGGTTCCTGATAACTAATTAAGGTCCATCAATAATGTTGAAACACTAACTAATCTTAAAACG
This sequence comes from Topomyia yanbarensis, assembly GCF_030247195.1. Classification (NCBI taxonomy): domain Eukaryota; kingdom Metazoa; phylum Arthropoda; class Insecta; order Diptera; family Culicidae; genus Topomyia; species Topomyia yanbarensis. Next base: position 54,604,897 of record NC_080670.1, read on the forward strand.
ACGCCGTCAAGTAAAGAAGCGTGAAAACGAAAAGACTAAAACAAAAAAGGATAGAAGCCCTAGAAATCCCATTGTATATTAATTAGCCTTTTCTCGGAAGATAAAATTTTCAAAATCATTTCATAACTTTCTGATGCAATGGTTCTCAAATTCGTACAATTTGGATTATATATTTTCTTATTTTATTCAAAAATGCTTTTTAACTTTAACTTTAAATGATCATTGCATTTTAATTAACTGTTTTATTCAGTATATTTTTATTAATTTTGTTCATCTGCATTCATTTAATCTACTTTATTCGTTTCATCATTTGGATTCACTCTGATCAGTTTATACATTTCGTGCATTTTAGTCATATCATTCATTTCACTTATTTTATTCACTTTGGAATGTATTCTATTCATTTTTTCAGTTCATACATTTTGCTTAAAATGAAGAACATTTTATTAACCTTACTATTTTTCAGTTTTATTGATTTCATCCAAATAATTTTTTTGACACAATTTATTTTTTCTTTTAATTTATAACCTCACATCGATTAATTTATCCTTTCAATCAATGCATTTTCTTCTTTTTTATTCATTTTGTCAATTCACTTCATTTTGTTTATTCGGTTCGTTCGTTTCATTTATTCATTTAATTTATTTTTTATTCATTTTATTTTCTTTGTTCATTCCATTCATTTTATTCATTTGAACCCTTAAATTAAATTGTTTCATTTAATTCATTTGATTCATTTTATTCATTTGCTTCACTTCATTCATTTGATTAATTTGATCCATTTGATTCATTTGATTATTTTAATTAATTTGACTCGTTTGATTCATTTGATTAATTTGATTCATTTGATTCATTTGATTCATTTGATTCATTTGATTCATTTGATTCATTTGATTCATTTGATTCATTTGATTCATTTGATTCATTTGATTCATTTGATTCATTTGATTCATTTGATTCATTAGATTCATTTGATTCATTTGATTCATTTGATTCATTTGATTCATTTGATTCATTTGATTCATATGATTCATTTGATTTATTTGATTTATTTGATTTATTTGATGCATTTGATTCATTTAATTCATTTTGTTCATATCTTTAATTTTATTCATTTCAGGTTCAGTCATTCCATTTATTTATTTCATTTAATTTGTTAGTTTGAGTCAATTTATTCTATTGGTCTTATACTTATTTCTAAATACAGTTTAAATTTTTATTAATTAAGGTAATATAATTTGATTTGTGTATTTTATAATTTTGATTTACTACTTCGCATGAGTTCTGAAAACTAATGAATGATCCAACAGTGATATGTGTAAGAAATGTCTCATCTCACTGCTAGGTGGATTAAATCGGTTTTTTGCTTCATTATTATTTTAGCTTCGCTGATTTTTGTTTGGATTTTCTATTATATATTCAGTTTATTCGAGATTTTATTCGTGCAGGACTCGAAACTATGGTTCATCTCACCGCTAAGTGAATTAAGTCATTTTTTTTGTTTCGATAATTGTAAAAATTATGCAACGATTATTTTTAACTTTTACCTCAATTTTTGAAATATTTGAGTCTTTACAAATGAAAAAAATGCAAATCTGTAACGAGAAAATATAGCTAAACTGAACAATTAAAAAAATCCTTATCCCAATACCTTACTTTCATAAAGAGTCTTATTTGGATGCAGTTTCAACATCAATGTAAACAATGACGTTTCAAGGTCGCCAATGTTTTTTTGCCCTCAATATTTAAAGATCAAAACATTAAAATAACAATTCAAAATATATTCAGTAGATATTTCGCAATTCCAAAATAACAGCTCATTTTCAGGCCTAGATAGTAGATGACCTTCTTGATATTGTTCCGAAAAATAATAAACAATATCTTAGCCACTATCAGCTTTCTTGGTACAGAGATGACCAACTGAAGCCTTGTTCAAGAGAAAGTAAATAGTTTGAAGACCATTTTTCAAATAAAAAGAACAAATCACAAGGGTAATCGAACGAATAAGTTAGCTAAGACTATGTTCAATATTGTCAGTTGAATTTCTTTTATACTTCACATTCTCCGAAACGCGAAAATTATCGTCCAATATACAACCGATAGTAATGTTATGTGATAAAAATTATAATAAATTATTTTTTTCTATCGAGTAATCGATTATCGATATTATCTGAACTCGTTAAATTACAAACAACTCAATGCATTCCAATATATTTTTAAAAATCGGCTACTTAGTGGAATAATCAAAAATGAGATTATTAAGTATACACCCGAAACAATATAACCGATTTTCTAGAAATATTTTATTGTCTTATGGGGAACCATTGTGTGTAAGTCGGATCCATTACCAAATGTAAGCGTTCTGTATCCGCATTGCTTATCCGACCTCAATCAGAGCCCCGTGCGCAGCATTAATCCTCAATCGAAAACCCCCGGCAGTCGATCATCGGAATATAAATAAATACATTTGCCGATAAAATCGACATTTGAGACTGTTTACTATCCTGTCGAACAGAAGTTTGATTGCAGCGAATATTTATGAAGCCAGCCGCCAATACAGTGTTCAGCTTCAGCTCCAGCTCAGATCGGCAATCTGATTTCCATTAAATATAGTTATCATTTTCGACATCTGCTCTGCTATGTGTCAGATTCCTTGATAAAGTAATAAATTGAGTTCACCCAAAATGTATACACTCATCCAGTGCTCGGTGTCATATTTGCTCGGATCGCTTGAAGCTCCGACGAGTAGATAAAATCACACACACACATACACACACACGCACGCGAATACAGTTCAATTCGAATCATGCTTCAGGTCGGCGCGCCGGCAGCGAAAATAAAAAACGTACGCACATATATATATATATATATATATGAATGTTTGCCCTGCGGAATCATTACGATAAATCACAACCCAAACCCATCTCGAACCAGGCACCTGAACATGATTGACACGTTTCCAAATACTTTTCGAAAAGCTCCATCACACCGTCAGCAAGTAATCACTCGCAGATCGTAGTCGGGGAAAAAAAGCAATTCCAGTAGCTTGGGCGGGGCAGGTACAGGGATAAATGTCACAAAAGCAGAAAGATTTCCCCTTTCTTCATTGCATTTGGGAAGCTGGTGGGTAGTGGATATGATTTGGTGTTTTACACGGAATCAGAGCAGAAACCAGATGGTGTAGGGGGTTTGTCCCGGATGAAACAAGCGCCCCCCGCTTTCGCATAGGAAAATTCCCAGCGTTGGAGCTGCGCTGCTATATTTTTTATGATTTCGGAGAGAAATACGTACGTTTTTCTTCGTCGGCAGCGGCACAGCGAAGGTTCACCTGCTACCATATGTCCCAGATGCTGACCGAAACGGCAGAACCAAAAGTTTTTTTTCTTTCTCGGAATTGATGACGATGGTGGTCTCGATTCAAACGAAATATCCTTGCGGCTGTGTACAGGAAACTGTGCGCGGGTTCCGCAGCCTCGTCGTTTGTTTAAACGTCATTCGAGCAGATGGGGAACGCGGGGGTGGGCTGGAATATTGCTCCTAGCGAGAAAGAGGTGGTCACGCTAGGCAAGTACACACCGCTTTTGACTTCCGCTAAGTTTTACTGCACCTTGCTTTTGACTTCCTTCGTGTCCTATCGGGGATCTGGTCGCTTTTATCTTACGCTTTGCCCTAAAGCAACCTGACATAATTTAGTTCAAATGTTGTAAAATATTTAAGGAGGAAGAAGGGTTCTGTAGGATCGAAACCACTGTTGACACATTTCGCGTTTTTCCATCGGCTACAAAAGGTTTAGTGCTTGCTTGGATGGGATAAGGCTTATCCGTCGGCTATCGTTCATAATGGTTCAGTTTTTTTTATGAATGCGCTATTGAGATGGTGTTTCTGGATATCTTATAGCTTCGGTTTTATTGGGGCTTGGGATAGCAGTAATCTAATTCTCTGATTAATCTTGGTTAGCTTTAAAGCATTTTTGGATTATAGAGAATTAGTTATCAACTTCGATTGTTCTGTTCTCATTTGTTGAACAACTGGCTGCGCCTGCGAGTGTTCTTTGTTAAGAAGTAAGAAGTAAGAAGATTCGTTTAGTTGCCCGACAAATCCATAAGGGTATTTATCCGGACACAGGTCCAAAACTGCATGTTAACTCTACTAAATTTGGATACGATTCTAAATTCACAAAAAAATTGAGGGGTGAGGGGCCCAATAGTTTTGAAGTAAAATGCCAGTTTCCCAAAATATTTGCAAGGTTCGATATTTCGATATACATTGAAATCTTTCTTACGGGCTTTTTAGGCAGTTCCATGTTTCCATATATGTCCATACAATCATTTATTTGAAACTGGGACACCCTCAAAGTGTGTCCCAGTTTCAAACATACGGCGGATGTAACATTCCCGACAGCATCGTTTCTCTTCTATCCACCAAGTAACTGAGAAAGAACCTTCCTGTTTCACCAGATGGTTGCCGACATCAACAACTTGAGATATACTACCAAAATGTTAGAGGACTGCGTACAAAAATTGATGACTTGTTCGTCGCTGTTTCGGATGGTGAGCATGATGTTATTGTTCTTACTGAGACGTGGCTGAACGATGAAATTAATTCGGTCCAATGTATACGGTTCAACGCAACGACCGTGACACAACCAGTGCTGGGAAAACGGAGTGGGTATGTACTCATCGCTGTGTCCAATCGATTGTACTTTGGGTAAACATACATATACATGATTCTAGAACTGCGCTAGCGAATGACGGATCTCAATAGTAGCTTGTCTGTAATAACATACGTACCTGGAACTATTGAGAACCAGAGCTACAGGTCCAAAGCCCTGGTAAAGGAGGATGGTTGTGATGATCTGGGCCGCGGTCACCACGTAAAGCAAAATAGGTCATAACCCCAATTCCAAGGCGTGAAGCGACCCGTGCCGAGGGATGAGTGATCGAGGGGGTGAAAAAGATGCTCGATCGTTAACGGAGCCTGTGGGGTACCTGGGCAACCCCCACAGTAAACGTCCCTTGCCACGTTATTGCGGAGCTCTGGCGGACCTTTCTTTCTCGCGCAACTCGTGGGAATCAACATGAATGAAGTGAATAAAAATTAAAATAATAAACAAACGGAGGTGCCGAACCCCTTTGCTAGAGGTGGTTTGGCGAGGTCTTCCCCCGTGAGGAGAGTAGTGGAGCGACGAGTGCTGTATCCGATAGCACCAGTGACCCCCAGCAGTGGTAGAAAATAGACCTACAACGCGCTGGATAGGCCACTATCCGCGATGCGCAAAGTGGTGGGGCAGCTCGATGCAATAATCGAGTTCACTAGCGCGAAACAAAATATTAGCAAGGAGCTGAAACAGAGCCTGCTAATGCTCCCCTCGAAGGGCAAAGGCAAGGGCAAGCGCAAGACGGCGTCGAACGCTAAGCGCCCTAGGAGGTTACCAGGCGAGGGTGAAAAAACCAACACAACACGGCGTGTAACCGTCACGGCCAAACGCCGTTTGGTCGAGGTAAACCGGGGCGAGAATGCCCCCGCTGGGCAGGGAGAAGGTACCAGCCACTTGGTGTAACTGGGGCAAGGGGGCGATAACCCCTAGACGCTGGTTACCAAGAAGAAGCCGACACCGACACCGGATGTACCGCGGCCCGCGAAGAAGGCCAAGGACAGAGGCGAGGCCTTGTGGTTAAAAACCGACAAGGACAAATACGCCGACGTCCTAAAGTCGATGAGGGCGGCCGAAAGCGATCACTTCACAGCGGAGTCTGAAGTCTCTCGGAGTCATTATAGACGACAAGCTGACCTTCGGCAGCCACGTAGAATATACATGCAAGAGAGCATCGACTGCTGTTGGGGCTCTATCGAGGATGATGTCCAACAGCTCAAAGGTGTGCGCCAGTAGACGTAGGTTACTGGCAGGCGTTGCCGTATCTATCCTCAGGTACGGCGGCCCGTCATGGTCAAGAGCACTGAGGGTAACCAGTTACCTACAGAAACTGGAGAGCACCTACCGCGTGATGTGCCTCAGAGTGATATCTGCCTACCGCACGGTATCACACGATGCATCCTGCGTGATAGCGAGCATGATGCCAGTCGGGCTGGTCATTCGGGAAGATGAGGAGTGCTTCGAGCTACGTGGAAATAGAGGAGCCGGCGAGCGCACCAGGGTGACCTCGGTCGCCAGATGGCAGCGTGAGTGGGATAACTCCTCGAAAGGTAGGTGGACCCACCGGCTGATACCTAACATATCGAGCTGGGTGGGAAGACCCCATGGGGAAGTTCACTTCCATCTGACACAATTCCTGTCAGGCCATGGCTGTTTCTGACAATATCTCCACAGGTTCGGGCACGCGGAGGTCCCGCGGAGTGCCTGCCCTGACTGCCCAGGTGTAGACGAAACTGCCGAACACATACTGTTCGTATGTCCTTGTTTCGACGTCGAAAGAAGAGCAATGCTTGACGTCTGTGGCTGGGACACAACCCCTGATACCCTTATTCAGCGGATGTATCAATCGGTGGAGAAGTGGAACGCAGTCTCGACTGCAACCACCCAGATTGCCTGTAGGCTACAGGTAATTTGGCGCACCGAGCAACAGACGACGGGTACGACTAACTAGTGATGGGTTAGTTGGAGCGAAAAAGGCCGAGCGCAAAAAAGTGAGTGAATGGTCTGTCCATGCTGAGGCAGGTTTGGCGCAGCGACTGGCAACCGCGTAAGGGGTAAACTCAGCCACCCCGAAGCAAGGCAGAAGAGCGAGTGGATAGGCGTATATGTGGACTGTGTCATGCCAAGATGGGAGGGTCGTAGCGTAGTATGCTGGGACTTAGCTATCGATGCCTCATGGCGTGGCAGAGGAGTGAAAGGGTGAGCATCCAATTCAGTCTCACACGGTATGTTAAGGGTGAGAACAAAAGTCAACCTCACATGGTATGGTAGAGGCTAGCACAAAAGTAAGCCTAGCAAGGAATGAAAAAGGTAAGCACACAAGTCAGCCTCACATGGTATATCAGAAGTGGGGCCTAAGAAAAATGTCCCACATGGGATTCCAGGGGGAGTGACAGGGGTACAACAGAGTGGTACTATCGAGAGTGAGCCAGGTGATAGGGTGAGCAATGCTCACTGAGCATCCAAGTCAGCCTCACATGGTGTGGTAGAGGCGAGCGCAAAAGTAAGCCTAGCAAGGAATGAGTAAGGTGAGCACAAAAGTCAGCCTCATGTGGAGTGTTAGAGAGTGAATCAAGGTGCGATAGAGAGAACAGCCTCATACAGGACGTATGAACGCGTGACCGAGAGTGAATGAGTACATTAGTGCAGCCATCCCCCAGAAGTTATACCGAGAGGTAGTTCCTGGGGAGAACGATAGCGGAGCCCAATGGAGTTTAGTCGGTATAAATGGCAGCGTCACCATTTGAGCCCGACTCGCCCCCAGTACACCCCGTGTAGTAGCTTGGACACCTACTAATAGCACGTGTACTGGGTTAGTACGTAAACGTCTTCTCCATTGTTAAAAAAAGAAAGAATATGTTATGTGTGTTGTTTGTCTTCCTCCCGACTCAGCCGACGACATAAGCGTTGTTCAGAAGCACATTAACTCCGAATTTCACACCGCAAGTTCTCTTGACCCCCGGGCGGTTCATTTACTATTTGGAGACTACAATCAACCTGGTCGTGTTTAGAGTATGCTGTCCCCGACCCTTCTAAATCGACCTTCCTCGACGTCTAACATTGCCTTATTATACGGAATGTCCTTCTCAAACATGCCGCAAATGTAAACGATTACTAACCATCGCAATTGAACACTGGATCTTCTGTTCGTTAACGAGGAAGATTCACCAAACTACACTGTATTGGCATTGGTTCATATCATCCTTTCGCTACTAGATTCACAGACATGTACACCGAGAAGGTTACATAATAAATCCACGCTTCATTGTCGTAGTCGTTGCCGAGTGCCACTCGTAAACTCGTCGGCTCGAAATCACTATGCTATATTTCACCCTAAGGAGGAAAATTTGGTAAAAACCAAAATTTCTCACTAGGGTGAAAATTTGTTGGTAAAAACCAGTCTTTGTACAGGAGGGCACAAATCCTTATTTCATACTATGTTGCGTTTCGGCTTCGCCTCTTCAGAAACCGACACTAACGTATTGTCGGAATAGATTAGCGCCGGCTTGACGCAAATCCCTTAAAACTAAAACACACTATGTGTTTCAATCAAACGACTGATCAAACGTGATGTCCCGTTCGAGCAGAAGTTCTGTTTATGCCGATGAGACACAAGTGAAGCCGAAACTTGTCTTGGCTTAGCAGGCCTATGCGAAAGCACTATGCTATATTTCACCCTAAGGAGGAAAATTTGGTAAAAACCAAAATTTCTCACTAGGGTGAAAATTTGTTGGTAAATCGTGGAAATCGTGCTTTCCTCTGGCTCCGTCGTATTTCCTACAGTGAAGGATGGTGGACATGGCGGACGTTCACGGTGACTTCGCAGTAGTCGCACACAACTGGGGCCGTCTGCTTTAGTAGAAACTCGTGCGTTGATCTGGTATGCCCCATTCGGAGCCGGATAAGCGCTCGTTGATCGGCCAAGCTTTCGCGGTCTGTCCACTTTGCATTGCCCCCCCCATTGGCTTCTCCTGCGAGTCGATCTGCTTCTTCGTCACCGCGAATTCCAGCATTCCCTGGAAACCAGCAAAGATTAATTGAACGGTTTCGAAGCAAGTTTTTAATCTGCTGAATCCACGGGTGTAGCTGGCACATTGCAATGCCGATAAGCACCTGGCTGAGTCGGACTTGATAACCTAATCGCTGGCCATGTTGTATGCTACTAGCACTGTTTTGATTGCGAACACTTCTTCCGAGAAGACGCTGCATTGCGATGGCAGATCAACCGATTATTGAAAGTATTCTCCATACACTCCCGAGCCTACTGCAATACCGTCTTTCGAGCGTCTGGCAGATCGTTTCAACAGTTCGACAGTCGTCATCCGTGTAGACGACTGTTGAACTGTTGAAAAAAATTCTACCAGAAGCTCCTGAAAAGCGGGTCGAACAACTTCCGAGGGGTCTCCAGCTTTTACACGTTTTTTCATGTCCCACGCGATTTGGGGCTTGGGCTCGTACCACTTTCGTGCAGTTAAACGCATGCGAGTGCAAATGTTCGGAAGAGGGATTCCGACTACCTCTGTCAGACGTTCGGGTGTTCGATGTAGCAGGGGGAGATCGGCATTATCCCTGTTTTTTTCAGCATAGAGATGGCCATTAGAAGAGCGAGTAGATAGAATGGTAGGGTTCTTGCTTCTGCCATAATTACTAGAACTTGACTCGTGACGGCATCTTCTCCTCTGCTTACAATTCCCATGCCGTAGAGGAGTCGCGAGGTAACAGGTACGTTAGGACTGAAATAGAATATGCTGGATTTCGTTGCAGATATCGTAAACCAAACACTTCTAGAACATTTATCGACGGCTTTCGCTGCGGACTGAAGTTTTCAGTGGAGCGACTGCTCTTTCTTCCCTCACACTACACTGGTGGAAATAGTTATAAAGACAGTATGTTTTGAAGTGCTATATTCTGACTGATTATCGCAACCTGAATCATCAATACATTCGTGCATACGTATTAGTGTAATGAACATTCGGTGCCGATCAGCTAGGACATTGCATATGTGTGCGTGTGTTTTCAGCTTTTTACACTTCAGCGACCTGGAAATAATTTTAAAGACGCCATTCGTTCTTCGTATATTGTACTGCAGAGTGGTAGTTTTTTGACGGAAACTTCTGTAGTTCGGTTTGAATATTCCACATATTCATCAATTAGGTAGGTATACGAATAAAAATTTCAATATGACTATGTTTTGAACGAAAATAGTGATTTATAGGAACTATGCCTAAAAATTCTCTGCTGACTGAGTTTGAGCGAGCGTCTACTCTTCGTGAGCAAGGTTTATCTCTGCGAGAAATCGGCATCAGGATGGGTAGAAGTAAAGTTGTAATTCATAACTTTTTGCGTTTGGGTCAAAAATATGCCACGAAGAAGCATCCCGGTCGCCCTTCATTTATTTCAGCAAGAGATAAAAGGGAAATCAAAAGACTTGCAGTCCAAAACAAGCTTTCATCGCGGAAAATAAAATCTCAAATGAACCTCCGAGTGTCCAGTCGGCGTGTCCGCCAGGTTTTGAATGCAGATCCAAATATTTCATTCGCCAAAGCGACCCCAATTCCGAGGCTTCTACCTCGTGACAAGAAAGCTCGTCTCGCCTTTGCGGAAAAATACCAATTCTGGGATGAAGAATGGTCACATGTAGAGTTCAGCGACGAAAAAAAGTTTAACCTCGATGGACCAGATGGGTCGAGTAGTTGTTGGCATGACAAACGGCAGGAAAAACCAACGAGAGAAAGAAGAAATTTTGGAGGTGGAACTGTTATGATTTGGGCTGGATTTAGTTCATTTGGAAAGACCCCAATATGCTTTGTAACAACAAGAATGAACTCAGGAACATATTGCCAATTGTTGGAAGAAGTACTTGTGCCATTCTCAGAAAATTTTATGGATGAGAACATGATTTTTCAGCAAGATAATGCAGCATGTCATGCATCAAAATCCACGAAATGGTTTTTGGATGACCACAAACTCGCTGGCGACAAATGCTCCTCAACGTTGACCTGGAACGTTCTCTCGGCCAGAAAACTGGTGACAATGTTTATCATCCCAATAAACAATTGAAGTTTTATAGCGCGCTACCAGAGCAATCTAAGTTTTATCAGTGGCTATAAATCTATCATAAAACCATAATTGTTACTAGGGATCCTTCCACGTATTTGCGATTTCTGCAGTGTTCGTAGGATGCCATATCTTCTGGTAGTGTCGAACGCCTTGGCCAAGTCTAGCGACGCTATCAGACAGTGGTCGTCACGGTCGGGTAATGATCTCTCCAACTCCACAAAGTACGTGTTAGTATCCCGACCAGACGTGAAGGCATGTTGTCGTTTGTTGATACGCCCGTTCGACTATAGTTCGGTGGTCAACCATCGGTTTACTATTCACTGCTCGAAACCCTTCGCCATAGAGCTCGTTAAGGTGATTGGACGGAATGCAGCTGGGCCCGCGTCACTCGAGTTTGGAATAGGTACGATGATTCCAGTTCGCCAACAGGGTGTGAATACTTCACTGAGTGGTCTGGGAAATCAATTCGCTTTTCAGAAGATGACGTTATTGAACAATAGCAGCACAAACCAAAGTTATGCCTCCGACTCTGAAGACTTTAAGTTTTTTATTATTACAACATTGTAATAAAAAAGTTAGTCTTCTTAGTCAGACACATAACTTCGGTTTGTGCTGGATCGAATCTTAGTAAGCAATGTCCTTCGTCGCGAAACTAATGCTAATTTCGGTTTTAGATCAGAGTCGCTTCAGGTTCGCTCTAATATTTACAAAATCCTTACAAAAGTGACAGCTCAGAGCGAATCTAGAGCGACTCGGCTCAAAAAACGAAATCAGTATATGACATATATCTCAAGTGAGCACCATAGTTTTATCTCCTGGTAGGTCAACAACTACTAATATAGCTCAGTTCACTTCGCATTGTATCAAAAACATAGAAAATGGTGCGCAGGTAGACTCCGTAAATACTGATCTAAAAGCGGCTTTTGATTGTGTTGATCATTCTGTACTGTTGGCAAAAATTGAGCAGCTAGGAACATCGCCTAGGTTCATCCAATGGTTTGAATCGTCCTTCGGGAGCCGTTCCTTCTCTATGAAATAAGGAAACAATGAGTCATACACCTTCATCAATTTTTCGGGAACGTTGCACGGGAGCAATCGTGGGCCATTGCTGTTTACCCTGTTCTTCAATGACGTTTGCTTTGGTATTCCAGCTGTATGCAAACTTGTCTACGCTGACAACCTCAAACTTTTTCTCATTATACGATCTACAACCGACTGTATTGAGCTGCCGAGGCAACTAGATGGCTTCTGCAATCGGTGTACTAGGAAGTTGTTGAGCATTAGTGTCTCTACGTGTTCTGTGATATGCTTCACCCGCAAAAGAAATCCAATCTTATGAAACTACATTATAAACGGAGAATCACACAAAAGAGTAGCAGTTGTCAGGGATCTTGGTATTTCGCTGGATTCTCTTTTATAGATTACTATTCCCACATTATAGCACAGGTAAGCAGAAACCTTGGTTTGATTGTGCGAATTGATAAAGAATTTACTGATCCATACTGCATTCGACCGTTGTACTTTTTGCTTGTCCGTTCCGTTCTAGAAACTAATTTGGATTAAAAGAATTGAAGTAGTCCAAGCGTGGTGCATCAGTTATGCTCCTAGATCTTTGCCGTAGCGTAACCCATTGGATCTAGGACCGCACATTGATCATTGTCGTTTTGTATTTGTATAAAAAGTCCAACTGACAATTTGTCTAAATGAGCTAAACTAAACTAAGTTAAACTAAACACAATTAAACTAGTGACAATACACGACGACGAAACTGCGAAGAATTCATGACGAAGTCGAAAATTTCACCAAACTCGTTGAAGCGACGACTCATTGCTAGAATTGGACTATTGGCAGCGTAGTTAGTGCTGCGCCTTTCAGAATGCAGCAGGGCTCGTGGGCGAAGAGGACGGGTAGGTGCGTAGAGGCTTATTTGCGCTAGTAGCTCCGGATCATCATATTCAGCCAGCAGAATCTTTGACACGAAGGTAGCCTGCGCTGCATGTCTCCGATGTGTTAAAGTATCAAGTCCTAAAAGACGACAACGGTCCTCGTACGATGGCAGGTTTAACGGATCGTTCCACGGCAATCCACGTAACGCATATCGTATGAATTTACGCTGGACTGTTTCGATCCTAAGGCTCCACGTTGCTTGATAGAGGCACCAAACGACGTTTGCAAATTCCAGCTGCGCACCAATGAGTAATAAAGCGCCTTGAAACACAGAGGATCCCGAAATTCACTGGAAATTTTGAAAATAAATCCGAGTAATCGATTGGCTTTGTCGATGGACGCAGAGACGTGATGAGTATACGTTAGCTTTTCATCAAGAATGACTCCTAGATCCTTCACGTGGTCAACGCGTTGCAGTTGCAGTTTCTGCGATGTTATAGTTGAAGGTAAGCATATTTCTCGTTCGAAAATAGCTGATGACAAAACATTTTGCAACACTAAGGACCATCATGTTTCTTACACACCAGCTATGAAAGGTGTCGATAAGATGCTGTAGCTCACGGCAATCGGCTTCATTTCGTATAACAAAGAAAAATTTGAAGTCGTCGGCAAAAACAGCTTGCCTCCACGCCTTAGAACGAAAACTGCATCGTTCACGAACAGTGAAAACAGCAGTGGACCCAGCGTACTACCTTGAGGAACTCCGGAAGTGTTGATAAAGGATTCTGAAACAATATCCCCAATTTGAACAACTACTTCACGGTGTACAAGGTAGGATCGAATCCAACGGCAGAATCTAGTAGAACACCCTAGCTTATCAAGCTTTGTTATCTGTATCTCATGATTAACTCTATCAAAAGCTGCCTTTAGATCCGTGCAAAATGACGTGAAGCAGACGAGATTCGTCTCGACCGAACGTCCGGGGAAAAATCCGTGCTGGGATGTACTGATGTAGTGTCGACAAGCAGAAAATAACGCTTCGTTGACGATTGAGTCAAATACTTTAGATTCGACTTCAAGCGAAGTGACTCCGCGGTAGCTCTCCATGTTGCATCTATCACCCTTCTTGAATACCGGGAACATTACTGAGCGTTTCCAATCCTCAGGAAACGTTTGCTTCTGAAGCGATAGGTTAAAAATATATGCAAGTGGTGTTACAAGTAAGTCCGAACATTTTTTCAATACAGTTGAAGGTATAGCACTGAGGCCAGGTGCATAAGATGACTTGGTTTTCAGGATTGCAGATATAACCATTTGTTCGGAGACAGTAAACACATCCAAATCAACAGCACAAGCAGGAACGTCACGAGATGCATTTTCGAGTTCGATTGCGGTTGGCGAGTCAGCTGAAAAAACACTCGAGAAGAATCTGGCAAACAGCGTACATTTCGCCACAGTTGTCGTAGCTTCTTCGCCGTCGTAAAGCATCCTTGATGGAAGTCCAGATTCTTTTCGCTTCGTGTTGACAAATGACAAAAAGCCCTTCGGGTTTCGGCGTAGATTATTCTGCATGCGGTTTACATAGCGTTTATACAGAAGCTTGTTGTAACAACGATACTCATTACTGGCTAAAGTGAACATGCGCTAAGAAAGAGGACTCCGTCGATTTGTGTACGCACGTAGGGTTTTTGCTCGAGTACGTTTTAGCTTTAGAAGAGTGCTGTTTGACCAGGGCGGCTTGCTAGGAGGCTGACATTTAGGCACTGAGGTCTCAACACAGTTCAGTAGTAGTCGCTTGTAAAGGGCAACTGCAGCACTAACACCCACTTGGGCATGCAATACACTCCAATCAATTTGCGACAGAGAACTGCGCAGCTTTACAAAATCAGTTTTGCGGAAGTTGAGACGGTCGACAGAAACAGTTTCTACGTACTGAACTGGGCGAATAGTGCCAATTGAAATTTCAAGCGCGGGATGAAAGTTGTCAAGTGGAACAATCACGCTGGATGCTTCATTGACGGAGCAAACAGGTATAATATTCTCACTAACAAAGACTAGATCCAGAAAGCGTGACTGGTGGTTGGGAATCATGCTTACTTGATTTAATCCGTTGAAAGCAAATCCGTCCAGTAGCATACGACTGGCGATGTTGGTTGTCGAAGCAATCGGGTCTGGGTAAGAGTATCCGTGTCGTGACGGCACCCAAATGAGCCCAGGCTGATTGAAATCACCAAGAACAATCATCACGCCATCCGCGCCAGCTTGTGAAGAAGCGTTATTGACAGCATCCATGTGCAGTTGCATGACATTGCAGTCGAGTCGCTTTTCAGGAGGAATATAGACAGCACCAATATAAAACTTTCTAGATGGAGTTGTAATTCTAATCCAAACAGCCTCAACACTGGATAAACTATCTATATCAATCTCACATGAGGCAAATGCGGTGGAAACAGCAATCAAAACTCCTCCTCCACGACCGCGAATACTGTTGCCACTATTTCGGTCCGCACGGTATACGGTGTAAGCATCGCCGAAAAGCTGCACCGATGTTATCCTCGCATCAAGCCATGTTTCGGTGAAGGCGCAAACATCGTAGTCACCGTCCACAGCAGCTAAATACACGTCATCAATTTTCGTCTTAAGCCCTCTCGCGTTCTGATAGTAGATCCGCAAACCATCAGCGTCATGTGAGAGGTGTCGTGCTGCATACCAATTTTCAGGACTGCGAGTTCGATGATTAGCATAACCGCGAATGACGCGGGGAGAGCAGGATGTACTGTTGTCCAGAAGGGGAGCAAGCAGCGGTGCGGAGGGAATGACCGAGTTATGACTGTTGTGTCCAGCGGCTGACTGCAATGGGAGGCGTACTTGAGGGTGCGCAGTATCACGTGTAGCTTCGGAAGGACATATATTCTTCAAATGTTTACCTGAGCGGACAAATGCGATGCGATCGAAATTTTCATTTTGACATTGAAGATTCGATTGAGGGTGTACAGTATCTTGAAGTGCTTCGGAAGGACATATACCCTTCTTGGCTTTACCTGACACAGAAGTAGTTGCCGATTCGTCAGGTAGCCCGAGATCGCTCGCCGGGGTACAAGAAGTTGGACAGACAAGTTTATCCAGAATAGCTTGGCGCTACTGTCCACCACCAGATGGATTCTTCTCCGCCGCAATCCTGATGATAGGTCGTTGGATTTTTGAAATAGTCACAAATTCACGGAAGTAGATGTTCTCCGGCCAAGAGTCTTTGGACAGAGCCTTATCCCTGCATGATTTGCTAACGCCAACTTTAAAGGTTATGAAGCTCAGAGATGAGAGATCCTTGTCCTTAGGAACTAGACGCACTATTCTCGGTTGCAGATCCACCCCCAGACAATCTTTTACAAGCATAGAAATTTCATCATCCGTCGTGCTGGGATCGAATGCTGACAAGTAAACCCACTCCTCAGGTGGTGAAATTGTTCTTATCGTTTCAAACGCTGCTTTGGATCCACGAATATTAGGGATTTTTGTTTTGAGCGAATCATCTTCACGTTTGCGCTTGGGCGTGTTTGAAACTGAATTATATGCAGCAATCCGTGTCCAAGGCGTGCTTACGGTTGGAGATAGCGGTTTTGAGTCAACTTTAACCGAGAGAGCTTTGACGACATCTTTCAAATCAGCTATGTCATTCTTTACAGATTTCAAGGAACTGTCGTCGGGTGCTATGTCGCAACAACGCGAAGCCATCCTACGGAAATTATCATTCGAAAATAATTCAGCACAGTCGTTGCACATCCAGAATAGATTCCTTGGGTGGGTTCCCAGGACGTCACGAACATCATAATCCATCTTGACGCAAATCATGTGGAACGAATATCCGCAGTAGCCACGACATGTGATTCGATCAGAATCTTTAACCACTTTCGAGCAGTTGGTACAAGCCGTGCTTTTGGTGTAGAAATAACGCCTAGTGGGTATGCAATATGCGCAAAATAACTAACGGGTATGATAAGGTGCGTCAATCAAAGCGAACTTGCACGCAATGTGTGCTCTCAGCTATCTACCAGAAGATGTCGCTTTTGGCGGAAAAATTGAGCGTGACGTAGTGCGTAGTGATAACGTCAACAAAAATCACAAACAAAACTTTCACTTTCACGAATCAACACAACTAGATAAAATCGTGCTTGAAGCCACTAGATTTCAATGCACTCGTACAACCGATAAACAGAAAAAACAAAAATAAAATAGATCGCGATTGTAGAAATACTAAAAACTTGAAAAAAACTTTCAGCTCTATAGACAACCAGAATTCAACAAACAGTGATGCCAGAATTATTCATTGAACATGGATACACTACTACAAAAACGAGATATATCCAGAGCGCAGTCAATGTTGGAAATCTTTTAACTGGTCAAATCAATGCTCCTTGTATTCTCTCACAGATCGATGTAATTGTGCCGAACAGCGAACTGAATATCGCCCGAACGAATGCATAAGGGCAAAGTGCGCTATATTTAATAGATTTTATGATTATTTCGACTCTTTTGAATCTAGTAATGTTTTTAAAAAATAGACCTAAGCAACTCACTTAGACCATAACATGTGATTTGTAATAATATTAAGTAGAAACTATGATGCATTTATGTGTAATTTAAGATTAATGTATTTTGTCGCAAACATGTCTTCAGTATTGCAACAGATGACTGAGTGTTACGCGCATTTGGGGGTTGTTCCTCAAATGGGATTTTCCGCCCAAAATACTCATGGAGACCATCGTAGGTCAGATAAAAATAATGTAAATTAATAATTAAATAACTATTTGAATGCGACATAGCTTTTACTCCGGGGCTGTGTAACAAGACTAGTATACTGGGTAGATAGTATCGTGGTTGTATTGTTTCCGTGCTGGTACACAGAAAAAAAATGTTGGTAAAAATAAGAGTTTTTCACTCTTAGTAAAAAACAACCAACGCATACTTTTAGTTTACAAATAAAACTTTTGTTTTGAGTACTATTCTTCATTTGCTGAAAAGGAAAACTTTTACTTTGATTATTATTGTTGATTAATTTAAAAGTTTTACTTTCAACCTAATATTTGGCGTTGGTTGTTTTTTGCTAAGAGCGGAACACTCTTATTTTTACCAATATTTTTTTTCTGTGTGTAGCAGACTTTATTTGGAGGTGAAGGTTCCAACAGAATGAAATAAATAGTATGCCCAATGAATTCAGATAAAAAACATTATGCCAGATTTTCGAGCAACCGAGCATGTGAAAATTCGTTCAATTCTACGGCAGCGGCTAACTGTTGATCACAAAGTAGTTTAAAGTGTAATCACTGATAAAAATCCGGGTTGCAGCTCCGGTATTGGGGTTAGTAGCTGAAATTGCCCGAAGAATCAATAGATGATAACGACGAGGAGAAAAAAAAATCATTATTTAATGTACAACTCCTAGTAATCCAAAGTTGTGTATTGCTAAACAACGGCGCCAGTCAGGCCCGTACGTCGATCGTAACAGGAAAAAAATGAATTTTAGTCCACCACTTGTTATTACTACAGTCCGCAGTCAGAAGACTCATTAGGTGCCTAACAATACTTTTTAGGAATATAACGACGAATTGCGTGAAAAAATCCAGCAATAAACTTAATTCAAATATTATTCTTAGAGACAAGCAAAACAAAAAGCAACAAATCATCTCCAAAAAATAATTAAAAATAGAAAAAAATCTGAGTAGCCTCAAAGCTATCGAATGTAATCGTGACGAGAATATGAAATAAATTTGAGTGGCCCAAAATTAGTATTAACTGTAAGTGTAAACCTCACTTTGGATAGCGGACATACTAAGCAATTGCACGCGTGCTTCGTTTAATATTATCCTAGCTACACTAGAACCTCATTTATGTACCAAACCGGGGGTTCGTAAATTGAATTTGTTCGTATACAAAACGTTCGTCATTTGGGATTAAGTTCGTAAAAAAGAGTTCGTTATCTGGGATTCAGTTCTATTCTCTATTCTATTCTAACCCTTACACAGCCAGTATTGAAAAGCATCCTGGAAAACACTACAGTAATTCTGTATTGTTTTTCTTGTCAATATTAATACTTGAAGCATATTTTCATATGTCGCAAATATTAAAGCGGCCAGGCCTACTGTGCAGAGTTGGGTTTTTTTTTCAAAATCTTTATTTATTCATTCTTCTAAAATTATTTCTACTTACAACCAAAGTTTGTATCATTCATATACATACTGGTAATAAATATAAGGATTACCTCTAGGGTTAGGTTAGCATATATTGAGATATTGTTTAAAATTATGGTCAAAAACATGTTTGTAGTTCCATCGAGATTCCCTAATAATCTTTTGAAAGCTGAAAAGACTTGGATTTTCGTAATGTACTACATTATATGCAATGGCTTCTACGACCAGCCACAGCGCCGCTTTTTTCCTGCATTTTTTCCTAGAAACTCTGTTATACAATATCTCTTCTGGTGAACCGAATTCTAGATTAAGCTTCTTAGTTATAATATCCTGAATCCAATTCCATACAACACCTGATTTCACACATTCTTTAATTCGATGGATGTTTGTATCTCGTTTAACACAAATATCGCATCTATCATTGTTCACTTTATCAGTGTAGTTATACATTTTTACTTTGTTTGCAATCACATCATTGAACGTAAGGTATAGCAGTGATCTTGCTCTTGTACTCAAAAAATTCTGATTTAAATTCTCCCATATGCATTCCCACCATATATTAGGGTATTTTTCCTGTATTGTTGGACTAATGTTTAACTTTTTCAGAAAATATCTATACAAATCTTTGTTACTCTCAATGCAGTTTTTCGTAGAGATATCTTTAGATAATTCGATCCATTTCCTGGCGTTCATTGGTAGGAATTTAAAATTATCTGATTTGATAAGAAAATGATCAATCCGTTCTCCTGAATGAAACAACAGTGTCCTAATAAAAAGCGCTTTGTACTGACTTTCTGGATCCATAAGCTTCAATCCTCCGTCATAAAATTCCAAATATAATTGATTCCTATTGACTTTGAAGAAATGAGATTTCCATAAAAAGTAGCCGGAGTGTTTTTTTATTTGTGCTAGATGAGCATTTGAGGGTGCTATTATCTGGGCAGTGTACCACAGTTTCGACAGCAGGTACGAACTTAGGACTTTAACTCGTTCCAATAAGTTAAGTTGGCGCGAACTGTGTAATTGACAACTTGCTGCAAAAATGTTGATCAATTTATCAAAGTTAGTATTAACCATTTCTTTCCAGTTATCCTTCACTATAAAGCCCAAAATTTTTAATTCATTTTTTTCCGAGATTTGTTGGGGACCAATTGTGCAGTTATTAAATCTTATAAACCCAGATTTCCGAAGATTAAGACGGACGTTAGTTGTCAATCCAAAATCTTCTAAAAATTTTTATGACGAGGTCAAATTCCTCGTTGCTTCTAATCAATAACGTGAGATCATCCGCGTATGCCACTACTGTGATGAAAACCCCATCAACTGTAATCCCGATAACGTTTTCATAAAGCTGTCTGATTTATGGTTCTATGTAGAGAACGAATAGTGACATTGATATGGGACACCCCTGTCTTACTGAGCATTTTATCTTAATGGAGTTTGTCAGAAAACCATTAACTAATATTCTGGACGAGGCTTCCTTATACAGGTTTTTTAGTATTGTAATGAATGCCTGTGGTAGTTGAAATTTATTCAAGATGTTCCAAAGTCTGTCGTGGTTCACTGAATCGAAAGCTTTTTCTAAATCAAGACTAAGTAACGCAAATTTTACTCTTCTGGTTTGTTGAGCTCTCGCGACCACGTTTCTTATTTGATCAAGATTGTTAATGCATGATCCGTTAGTCGCAGTTTGACCAGTTCCAAGAAGTAGTGTCATGCATGGAGCCAAACGATTCGCAATAATTTTCGTAAATATTTTGTAATCAGTATTTAGCAGGCTGATAGGGTGGTCATTATTTATATCAGATTTATTCCCACTTTTCTGAATCAGAATAATAATTCCGTCCGAAAAGTTCTCCTGTACGGAAAGATTTCCTGTCATAAGGCCGTTAAATAATTTTAACATTTCACCTTTAATTAAAGTAAAGTGGCGCGCGTAAAACTCGTAAGTGAGTCCATCAGGGCCTGGGGATTCTTTTCTTTGTTGTGTTTTGAATAACCGTGAACAATTCATCTTCTCCTATTGGCTCGGTAAGTTTTGACCTGGCATCACTTGGGATAAACCTGTGTACATAATTAAGGGCTTCAATGCTACTTGTTGTAATTTCTGATTTTTTGAAGTGGTTTGCAAAGTGTTCATATACATACTGTTTTGTGTCCTTTCCATTCGATGGTAAAACCCGCAAAACAGGCGAATTGTACCCCCGTTTGACAATACTAGCCATTTGATATATACCTAAAATCTCATTTTCTAACATTGAGGTCGGTTGGAATTTGCTTCGATAACTATTCAGTCTTTTCTGTTCGGCATCTATCAATGCTGCTTTAACCCTGTTCATTTCTTCATTTACATTTTCGCCATGAGCTTGTAAGTCCATTAACTCATTCAACTTTGCATACGATGTCACTTTTTTAAGATGGTTCATCCGATTAAACTCAAACGCTTTATTTTTGTAAAATTGTTTAACTTTTGATTTGAAGTCATACGACCACCATTCCGCAAAACTATGGTTAAACTTTCGTTGTTTCTTCAGTTCTTCATAGGTTTGAACAAAATCATGCGTAACCACCTCATCGTTTAGAAGGTGTGCGTTAATCTTCCTATACCCTCTCCCGATTGCAGGAGTAACTTCACTAGGATCAATTTCATACGAAAGAACAACTGCATGATGATCGGAAAAGGCTACCGGTATCGTCTGATATCTTTGCACCATGCCAACAAAATTCTTCTCCGCGTAAATCCGGTCTAATCGGGAGGCCGATTCTAATCTGTGATATGTGTAACGACGGTTGGACAGTAGGGTGGGACAAAAAATAGATTCCAGCTCCGAGCAACTTTTTGGGTACCATTTGGGTCCTAGAACATCTGTGCAAATTCTTAGCTCGATCCGTGAAACTATATTTTTGCGCCCGCTATTTAAAGTTTACATGGGATTTTACATGGGAAAACTAACTTTCACAAAATAATTCCTCCAGGAGTCGCCCATTGCTTCCTAAAAATAAACGGTTATGTGGCTTTTGTAGCAAATTTAACAAAGAAACAAAGTCTCGAAAACTACGAAACGATCTGACGCTTGAGAAAAAAGTTATTAAGCTGAAACCAATTGATGCTCTGACGATTGATAAAATATTCATTTTTTCTAGCACCACTGCTGCTGGTTGTCCATTTGTATGCAATTTTGTTTTGATCTTCTCTTAATGTGTCTAAATCATTTATCTATACTGTTTGGCCACTTCGCAATAGTTTTGAGGAATAAATTGAGTCTTATTTTATAAATAATAAGAGAAAGTTACAGATTTTGTATATAATTCGACCGTCAGCAGCAGTGATGCTATGAAAAGTAAAATTTTGAATAACCTTCAGGGCATCAATCGGTTTTTGCTTAATAACTTTTTCCACAAGCATCAGATCGTTTCATGGTCTTCTAGACTTTGTTTCCTTGATAAATTTCCTATAAAAATCAGACATCTATTTATTTTTAGGAGATAACGGGCGAATCTTGAAAGAATTAATGTGTAAAAGACATTTTCCCCATACGAAATCCCATGTAAACTTTAAACCGTGGGCGCAAAAATATAGTTTCACCTATCGAACTAAAAATTTGCAGAGTTGTTCTGGGAGCCAAATACGACCCAAAAAGTTACTCGGAGCGAAATTTTATTTTTTTCATATAACCATGTCCCACTCTATTGGACAGCCCAAGGTCTTCTAATTTAAAAAGACTAACTAATGCTTTGAGATTTTTACAAATAGGTTTGTTTTTGCTCTTACAGTCCCCCACATCTATAAGGCAGTTAAAGTCTCCCGCGAGAAGCGTAAATTTATAAAATTGTTTGCCCATATGCGGTGTAATAACATTCCCAAACAGATCCTCTCTTTCAGCTTTGCGAAGCGAGCCTGAATGACCGTAAACATTAACTACATTAATTTTATCAATAACCATCGACGTGATTCGACCACCAGGATCTAACATTGGCTGGTCAAAAGTGAGTGTTTTTCTTATTAGTATTGCTGTTCCTA
This sequence comes from Topomyia yanbarensis, assembly GCF_030247195.1. NCBI lineage: Eukaryota > Metazoa > Arthropoda > Insecta > Diptera > Culicidae > Topomyia > Topomyia yanbarensis. The sequence goes on from NC_080670.1 coordinate 54,627,704, forward strand.
TATTATCATCACTGCGATTAACAATTGCATGATGGGTAGGGAGGAAACTAAAGTCATTAAACGACACTTCTTGCACTAGAACTACATCAATATCATTGACAATTATAAATTCCTTCATCAACAGTTTTTTAGCCTCCGTGGAAATTGCATTGATATTTACGGTACAAATTTTTCGTATGAACTTCATTTTTAGTTGAGATTCACGATCACAACTAAACTAGCGATAAGCAAGGTATACAGTATCAAAGTAGCTATGTAGTGATGATTTAGCGTACTGGTACACTTACTAGAACATTATTGAGATTGAAATCTACCTACACCGTTTACTTGCCTTCGGCTCCGACTCCGAGATCTACTTCTCTGATTTTCCTTCTTTCTCACCACCCTGTCTGTACGCTTTGCGCCATTCGCAATTACTTCGAGCGGGTTTCTGTCCTGGGAATGGGAAGAATGAACCTTCTGCAATTTGCGCGATCGAGAGCTACGGTGTAGTTGTAAAGCACCTTTTTTATCTTCATCGGAATCGGTTGTAGACTTCCCACTTGATGTAAGCATTCGTTTATCACCCGTTTGTTCGTCTGCTATCTCCACGTTGTCAGCACTCGTGCTTGGCATGAACACATCTGATATCGCGATCGGGTCGGGTATCGTCGTAGGATTCATAACCTCAACGTTCACTTCGTCGACCATCGATCTCTCCTTTTGAGAGCTCACCTTAGATGATACTTGCTGCATTTAGTCCTTTAACCATCCCAGCATATGAGGCTCCGTTTTTAATGTTACTGTCCACGGTCATCCGCGTGGATTTGTTCTGAGGGCACTCTGCTTTCAGATGTCCCTCTTCTTTACAAAGAAAGCAACGGTATTTCATTCCTTCGTAATATATCCTACCACGCCTATTTAGAAAATATAGCGATGATGGGATCTCCGTTTGAATATCCATGTAGATACCCCGGACTCCAGTGTACAGATCGAGTTCGAATTCAGCAGGAAACTTTTCTCGTACTGTTCGTTTAACTTTTCCATATTTCCCGAGGACCAAAGAAACGTCTAAATCCGAAATTTCCGGTGGCAGATCAAATATACGTACATATCGCAAGCATCCTCCAGCGACAGACATACAAATGACTACCGTACTTCCATTTGAGTAGTGGAATATCTGTTTTTCTGAGTTCTGCAAGAGCGCCTCTTTCATTGCTTCTTCAGACTTGAATTTGATACAGATGCATCGTTCGTCCGACATTTTGTAGCTTGTCTCCATATTCGATTTCTCCGCATCAAAGGCTTTTACAAAACGTGCCATTTCCACTAATGTGGGTCCAGCCGCTCCATCCGGGAAACGGAACACCAATGTATTCTTTACCAAACCGTCAAATATCTTTATTTTCTAACTCACTCAAATAAGACAATTTGCAGCCACGCAGGGCTGGTTTAAACAGTATTTCAAAGGACAGCGAAATAATGTTTGGTATTCTCAGCACACCACGGTAAAACACGTCTTTACACTTCGTGATCTGATCGTGAACTGCTTAACTGTAAGTGTAAACCTCACTTTGGATAGCGGACATACTAAGCAAATGCACGCGTGCTTCGTTTAATATTATCCTAGCTACACTAGAACCTCATTTATGTACCAAACCGGGGGTTCGTAAATTGAATTTGTTCGTATACAAAACGTTCGTCATTTGGGATTAAGTTCGTAAAAAAGAGTTCGTTATCTGGGATTCAGTTCTATTCTCTATTCTATTCTAACCCTTACACAGCCAGTATTGAAAAGCATCCTGGAAAACACTACAGTAATTCTGTATTGTTTTTCTTGTCAATATTAATACTTGAAGCATATTTTCATATGTCGCAAATATTAAAGCGGCCAGGCCTACTGTGCAGAGTTGGGTTTGGAGATGTTTCAAAATTAGACGGCAATTAAAACATTCATTCAATGAATAAGTTAATTAACGAATTGTTTTGAATCTTAAAGGAGGAAGAAACGAGGACAACCGTACCGATCGTTTCAGTTTAAAGGGGATATAATAAATCGTTGGGAGTGACTTGGCTAAGAAAGTTAATGTCACTCCTTTGGTCCTTCGGGACAAAGGTATTTACTCCTTGCCCTGGCTAATAAACCTAGGTTAAAGCGCCTTCATTCGCTTTCAAACTTACCGTGCCATGTCAGATAAGAATATTAACTATAACTGCATAATTCCGAAGAATTCAGAAGTAAGTGCAGAATTATTATCTAGAGACAGGCGATCCATATACCCTAATCCATGACACAGTTCATACTCTCCCTGCCCAAATATTGAAAATATAAATGCATATAACGAATCTTATGGATTTTTTATTCAAATCGTTTATTTGATAAGGCACGTTGCGTTAGCTTAAAGGTGCCAATTTTGTTTTGTTTTACATTTTAAATTGCTTAAAACTAGGGGATTACATATTGATTTTTTTAAAATGAAACTAATGCGATTTTATAGCTATCTTATATATCTACACAAGGGGATAATATTGTTTTCGTAAGATTAGGGGGGTCATTTAGTTTTTGTGGCAATATGGTTTGACATTTTTATCAGTGAGATTATTGGAGCAAATAATGTTTAATTAAGGGGGACAATTTTTTACGACTAACTTAAAACTAGGCATAACTAGAGGGCATGATTGAATTTTGTAAAGATTCGTAATTATAGTTATTTTTGTGGGTAGTAGAGTTGGGCTATTTCAACGAGATTATATAATATAATAGTTAAAACTAGAAGAGACAAGAAGAGCTAAATGCTTCGTGATGATATTGGGGGGGGGGGGGGGGTAGGGGTGTTACTTCTGGGTATAAGAGTCAGGGGAGGGGGGGGGGTAGACAAAGATGGCAGGGAGAGAAAATTATTTCAGTTTCAGGCATCGTGAGATCAACGGATGGATTACAAACTCGAGTGGCCTTCATCAGGGGAATCATGTACTGGGACGCCGGGTGGTCCTCCTCAAGATGGCAGGGGTTTTTCCAGACGATTTCGTAGTACGGCTCAGATGTGGATCGGCTACATTTCGAGTTAAGCGTGTTATGTTCGTGCCGTAGGTCCCGTGTTTGTTGGCTCATTCGATACAGATGGTTTGATACAGGTGGAAGAGCGTTCTGAGAATGATAAGGAGATAACAAGGGGCAGTTAGACTTGTATATTGATGGTTTTCACAAAGGTGTATATAAGGGACATATAGAGAACATCGCGGCTTGCCAGCACATCTCGAACCGGGACGTTGGTTGGTCTTCCTCGGGCCCGCAGGGTATCCATTAGCCGAGACCTAGCGGAACTGTACTCGGTGCACGCCCAGACAATGTGCTCGATGTCGTGATAGCCGTCGCCACAAGCGCAGATACCACTATCCACGAGCCCAATACGCCGGAGATGTGCATCCAGCGTGTAATGGTTTGCCATGAGTCGGGACATCACACGAATGAAGTCACGACCCACATCCATCCCCTTGAACCAAGGTTTCGTCGATACCTTTGGGATTATCGAATGTAGCCACCTTCCCAGCTCTCCACTGCTCCACGAAGTTTGCCAACTTTCGAGGGTTCTCTGATGAGTAATACTGAAAAATTCGCTGAAGCAAATTGGTCTTTCGTAAACGTCTCCTTCTAAGGCACCCACCTTAGCTAAGGAGTCTGCCTTCTCATTGCCCGGAATGGAGCAATGAGAAGGGACCCATACCAAGGTAATCTGGAAAGAGTTGTCAGATAAAGCACTCAGTAGCTCCCGTATTTTCCCCAAAAAATACGAGGAGTGCTTGCCTTGTTTCATCGAACGAATAGCGTCAATGGAACTGAGGCTATCCGAAACGATGAAGTAATGGTCTGCGGGTAATGTTTCAATGACTCCAAGGGTATACTGAATGGCAGCTAGTTCTGCGGCGTAAACTGAAGCAGGGTCACTGAGTTTGTAGGAGGCGGTGAACTTTTGATTGAAAATACCGAAGCCAGTGGATCCTTCGAGGTTTGATCCGTCAGTATAAAACATCTTAGAACAGTCGACTTCTAGGAATTTATTATAAAAAATGTTTGGAACCACTTGTGGGCGTATGTGGTCCGGAATTCCACTAATCTCGTCTTTCATGGATGTGTCGAAGAAAACAGTAGATTCAGAAGTATTTATGAAATGCACACGGTTGGGATTGTAAGAAGAAGGGTTAATATTCTGCGCCATGTAGTCAAAGTACAGGGACATGAAACGGGTCTGAGAATTGAGCTCAACAAGCCTTTCGAAATTTTCAATCACGACCGGGTTCAAGATATCGCATCGAATGAGCAATCGATATGAGAGTTCCCAAAATCGATTTTTCAACGGGAGAACGCCCGACAGCACTTCGAGACTCATCGTATGGGTCGACTGCATGCACCCTAAGGCGATACGCAAACAACGATACTGAATTCTTTCGAGTTTGATGAAATGTATGTTCGCGGCGGAGCGAAAGCAGAAGCATCCGTATTCCATTACCGACAGTATCGTTGTTTGATACAACCTAATTAGGTCTCCTGGGTGGGCACCCCACCATGTTCCGGTTATTGTACGAAGAAAGTTGATCCTTTGTTGGCATTTCTGTTTCAGATACCGAATATGGCATCCCCAAGTACCTTTCGAGTCGAACCAGACCCCTAGATATTTTACTGTGAAGACCTGAGCGATAGTTTGACCCATTAATAGAAGCTGTAGTTGTGCTGGTTCACGCTTCCTTGAAAATACAACCAGCTCAGTTTTCTCCGTGGAGAATTCGATACCCAGCTTAATAGCCCAAGCAGACAAATTGTCCAGGGTATTCTGTAATGGTCCTTGTAGATCGACAGCTTTGGGTCCCGTAACAGACACCACGCCATCGTCTGCAAGTTGCCTTAACGTGCAGGAATTGTCAAGACATTCATCAATGTCGTTGACATAGAAATTGTATAAAAGGGGGCTTAGACATGAGCCCTGGGGAAGGCCCATGTAGCTAAATCGTGATGTCGATAAGTCACCATGCGAAAAATGCATGTGCTTTTCCGACAACAAGTTTAGTAAAAAGTTGTTTAAAGTCGCTGAAAGACCATGCTGGTGCAGCTTCTCTGAAAGAATGTTGATCGAAACTGAATCAAAAGCCCCCTTAATATCTAGGAACACTGATGCCATCTGCTCTTTGCTAGCATAGGCCATTTGAATTTCAGTTGAGAGCAACGCAAGACAATCGTTCGTCCCTTTGCCTTTGCGAAAGCCAAATTGTGTATCTGACAGTAAGCCATTTGCTTCGACCCAATTGTCGAGGCGGGATAGGATCATTTTCTCGAACAACTTCCGGATACAGGATAGCATTGCGATCGGACGGTACGAATTGTGGTCGGAGGCTGGTTTTCCTGGTTTTTGGATGGCGATGACCTTCACTTGTCTCCAATCGAGTGGGACAATGTTAGCCTCGAGAAACTTATTAAATAAGTTCAACAAGCGTCTCTTGGCAGAGTCAGGCAGATTCTTCAACAAGTTGAATTTGATTCTGTCTGGCCCCGGAGCTTTATTGTTACACGACAAGAGAGCAAGTGAGAACTCCACCATCGAAAAAGGTGTTTCGTTCGCGCTATCGTGAGGAGACGCGGCGCGGTAAATCTTCTGTGCCGGGGCGGAATCCGGACAAACCTTCTTGGCGAAATCGAATATCCAACGGTTTGAATATTCCACGCTCTCATTAGTACTGTTTCGATTTCGCATACATCGGGCTGTTCCCCAAAGAGTGCTCATCGATGTTTCTCTCGTTAATCCGTCGACGAACCGGCGCCAATAATCGCGTTTTTTGGCTTTCATCAAACTCTTCATTCGCTTGTCTAACGTCGCGTACTGTCGAAAACTGGCGGGTAACCCGTCGTTCCGGAAGGTCTTAAACGCGGCGGCCTTCTCTGCGTACACGTCTGAGCACTCTTTATCCCACCAGGGATTGGGAGAACGTTTTTGTATGTTCGCGGCGGGTACTGGCCTAGTCTGAGCTTGATTCGCGCTGTCGAGAATCAAGCCAGCCAAAAAGCTGTACTCTTCCTCCGGAGGAAGTTCTTGGGTAGATTCGATGTTGTCGGATATCGCGGCAGCATAGCTCTTCCAATCGATATTTCGTGTGAGGTCATACGAAATATTGATTGATTTCAATGGCCTTGAACCGTTATTGATTGAGACTACAATCGGCAGATGGTCGCTGCCGTGGGGATCAGGAATTACCTTCCACGTGCAATTTAACCGCAGCGATGTTGAGCAAAGGGACAAGTCTAAGGCGCTCGGGCGCGCTGGAGGAGCAGGAATCCGTGTCATTTCACCCGTGTTTAAAATTGTCAAATTGAAGTTATCGCAAAGATCCTGAATTAAGGAAGACCGGTTATCATCATAGAGGCAACCCCATGCTGTACCGTGAGAGTTAAAGTCTCCTAAAACTAGTCGCGGTGCTGGCAGGGATTCTAAGATGTCTTGTAGCCGTCGGTGCCCAACCGCGGTGTTGGGGGGAATATATATGGAAGCTATGCAACGGCTTTTGCCTTTGGTTGTTACTTGACAAGCGACAACTTCAATACCTGTTATCGAGGGAAGGTTAATTCTGTAGAAGGAATAGCACTTTTTGATCCCCAAAAGCACTCCTCCATAGGGGGTGTCTCGATCCAGGCGAATAATATTAAAGTCGTGGAAGTTGAGTTCTATGTCGGAAGTTAACCAAGTTTCACATAATGCAAATGCATCGCAACTCAAATTATTTATTAAAATTTTGAAGGAATCGATTTTCGGGATGATACTTCTGCAATTCCACTGTAGAACAGTGATCAAATCCGTGACCTCGTTCGATGAGTTAGCCATCGAAGGATACAATCGCTGAGAGGAGGGGCCATTTAGCAGTCAACTGCTTCAAAAATGTTCTCACTGTAGGGAGAAAAGCTAACATAAGACTTTTAATAGGATCAGTAATATTGAAAGTTTTTATTATCCAGTCCACTATGTCCGAGAGTTTTATAATTCCAGTGCTGTGATTACTCTCGAACTGAAACAAAGGAACACTTGGGATTTTTGATGTTCCTGGAAGTGCTGGGAACTCCTTCTCTGAGCTTAATCCTCCGAGACCAGGAGCTAATTGCTTCGGTTTGATTGCAACACTTCCAATAGATGTGACTTTCGGAGCCCCCTCAAGGGACACCTTCTGGCCTTTACAAGGAACTTTACGAGAGGAAGTGTTCCTCCTCTTCCTATAAATTCTAGGCACCCTAGTAGATGTTCCCTCTTGTGGGTTACCAGCCTCGCCCTCGTCAGGAGGCAAGTGAGTATAGATGTTTGCTGAGGATGGTGGCGTAGCATTCTTTAACATTTCTGCGAAAGAATGTTTGGATCGTCCCGCAAGGGAACGTTTCAGTTTATCCCCGCGTAGTTTGTACGCGGGACATGCCGAGATATCATGCAGACTCTCCGCACAGTAAGGACACTTTTCGGCTTGCCTACTGCACGAATCATCTAGATGATTCTCCCCGCATTTTCCACAGCGGGCCTTGTTGCTACAATGGGTGGCTGTGTGACCCAGTTGTTTACACTTTGTGCAATTCATGACCCGCGGCACAAACAGACGCACAGGCAGACGAACCTTGTGCAAGAGGACGAAATTTGGCAAAGCGGTACCAGCGAAGGTCACCCGATAAGAGTTTGATTGGGGGTACGTTTTTGAACCATCCCCCGCAACTACTACTGAGTGCAAACGTTTGCACTCAAGTATTTTAACTGGCTGAAGTAAGCGGTCTCTGAATCGGCCAACCCCGTACTTCAGCAGATCCTCGCACGTCAAACTCTCATCGGTTACGACGCCTTCGGATTGTACTCTTACAGCCGGAATATACACGTTATAATCCCGCGTAAAGTGCTCACAGCAAGCAATATCGTTTGCCTGCTTTGAGTTGGCTAGCAACACCCTTATCTTGTCCGAGCGGACCTTTGAAATTTCGGTCACAGCCGAGAACCGTTCCGTCAGGTCTCTAGAAATCTGAAGAAGATTCAGTGATTTAGTCTTGGGCCGAAAGAAGACCACAAATGGACCAGTTGAGAGTTCTGGATAGCATTTGGGCCGGGGGGGAGCCTTAGAAGTTGAACCCGATTCAACTTCCATTTGACCATCCGGAGAGGGAACCATAGAAAACGTCAACGCACGGGGTCAGCGCCCGCGCAGACGGAAGAAAGCAATAAATGTGTTACAAAAGACAAAAACCACTTAGCTTTAAACTGGTGTCCAACGACGAACCGATCCAGCTTATACAGCTGGCTATTGTTTAAGCCTCACACGCGAACAAAAGACTGAGGACCGAACCGAACTGGCAAAATAACCTTGAATGCGGATTAAAACTATTCTTTATCGCCTCACACAGCACTACGGACTAGAAAAAAACAACCTCTGTCTCGATGGAGAGCTCGAAAACGAATGGAATCTTATGGATATACTTCAGATAGTGAAAATAAAAAGTAACAAAATACTACGGAATAAAATCACCTACCACTATAGAAAAAATGACAACAATTTGAAAGTAGAAAAAAAATATAGTCAGAACGATCTCACCGGTAAATGCAGATACTTCACACTGCGTTGTGGCTCTGTCGGCGTAGATTGCTGGTTGATGTTTCGCTTCTGATGACGATGATGAAAACCACACAATATATTCGGACGTTGGCAAAGTATCAGTTTTGCTGCTGGAACTTGCTAGCGTTACTCCACTAGCTGCAATGTATATTGCAGTCACAACTGGTCTATCGGTGGCGGATCAATATTGACGACTGTGGGTGAAAATCTATATCCGGAACCGTCTGTACCACGAAGTGAACCGTCTGTACCACGCACCATAACGTCGAATCCGCTCAAATGCCTTCATAGTCTTCTGTACAATGACCGCTGAAATCACTTCCAAACATAACCAGCAGCGGCGGGCCGGGAAATGGTTTCGCTCGAACTTCACATCCGCACGTAGAAGCTTGCTTCTCAGCGAGCAGCGCAATGACGCCAAAATCTTTCCGGGAACGCTGAACTAGCTATCCACCGTATAGCACTCCGTGTTCCGTCACCGAGAATTCGTCGGAAGTAGTCCAACAAATAAAACTTCAGAAACTGCAGCAAAATGTTGGAGAGAAAAAAACCTGACGGAAAAAACAAAACTGTCTCGAAAGAGACCTCGCCTACTATTCCAGTTCGTTATCTGGGATTCAGTTCATAAAAAAAGTTCGCTTCTTATTCTTACTAAAATTCGTTAGTTTATCAATATTCTCGATAACTCAAACAATATGGGTATTTTTGGAACGGGCTTTACGAGTAGATGATGACAACGGATGTTTGGTGCCATTTCGAAATCCGAAATGGCGAGCTCCGGCTGCACAATAGTCTCGATATCTCTAACAATATGGGTAATTTTGGGACATGCTTGACGAGTAGATGACGGAAATCGATGAGGGATGCCATTTTGAAGGTCAAAACAGTGTCTCCTGGTTAAGGAAAATCATATATAACCATATCATACGCATGGCTAACCACTATACTTATAAATGCCTATATTTTTTTGGCTATAGAGATATATTAACCGGAAATCGCCATCTTGGATTTCAAAATAGATGCAGACATCGATTTCCGTCATGTACTCATCAACCCCATTTCGAAAATACCCATCAACAGTAAGGAGCGAAAATTTCTTCGAATGTTGAATGATTTTTTTCGGTTATTTGAATGAAAAAATATTTTGTTACATTTGTTTGACACTTCGTTTTTCGATTGCGAAGAAGTTATATAGTGAAGACCCGATTTTATCAGCCCCAGATTTTGTGTACCTCCCGTTGACAGTTAGTAGTTTGATGGGCTTCTGCAGACGAACCAAATTGATTTCGAGTAAATCCTTTCTTGAGCATATTTTTCTTATCTTCGAGATCCGGAATATGCAAAAATATTTTTTTTTAGATTTTTTTGTAGTTTTCATCGTGATTCGGCATCCAAGAAATAATTTCGTAGCGTTGGTTTGCTTGGGGCGGACGAATCTGTGGTACTACGAAAGCTTAATCGCGATGCTGCACATCTATTACGAAGTCCATATTCCAGATAGCGCACAGGCAATGGATAACCTATAGTCATTCGACTAATGATCGTTCGGTCTCTCCCTATCACGTGATTTTGTTAATTTTTCTCAGGCATTCTTTGGTGTGACTGTTCGGAAGGCCACGATGTAAAAACCATTCTTCATGTAATTAAATTCTTTGTCCCCGTGGTAAGACGGTTTTTCTTGCTCCGAACAACGCTACCTAATTAATTGGAATAACGGCAGGATAGAAGCATCACGAAGCACATGGTTTTTCCGTGAGTACGTGAGTACTGCTGCTAACACTGTTCCTGATGCTGACGGCGTGGGTTTCGCGGTAGCTTGGCTCGTATGAAGCATGAAGGTCGACGACAGCCATGCTGAAGTTCTCCGACTGACAAAAAATTACATATCACGAAAGCATCGGCCTAATCCACCCAGCAGAAGCTTTATTGCAAGATCTATAGTTGAGAGTCTTGATGAGCTTGTATCCTTGAGATGACTTTGATTCTTAACATCCAATCATCGATTAAAAATGATAAACATACAAATGAGTGATTTTGATCTTTTCGTAACTTTTACCCAATACCAAGTAACTGAAAGTACACAAAACTCTTGTTTTCGCCAATATGGAGGATATTCTAATAGAAAACATCGAAAGTTCAGCTCTGTTCTGCATGGCGGGATAACAAAAAAAACCGAAGCCAGTAATGTGCTCATCTCTCATATAACCTCTTTTTTTCTCATTTTGATGAGCTGCGACGAGCTCGTATCGCTTCTTCATTGGGCACGTTTCAATCTTTTCGATTAACCCCATCCCGCGCCCAATCTAAACTATCTCGTCAAGCTACTATCGGTGATTTCTTCTACATCAAAATCGATATCTACCTACGTACATAGGGATATACGCCTCCATTCTTCGTCAGCACGCGAAAACTATGCTACCTTAGAGCTGCTGTAGGCTAATGGAAAAGATCCGATGAGAAAGTTATATTTTTTTTTTTTGGTCTTCCTTCCTTCCGACAAGTAGCAAGACATTGTTCGAGAGTAGCAGCAGCGGCACTTCCCAGAAAGCAACGGAAGGGACGGAACAGAATCATGTTCAGATACGCTTCAGATAGGGCAGTGATAAGACAGCTATTGGACGACGGAGACCGGAAGCCGGCCGCCAGCGCGAACATGGGGTCGGGGGAGGATTATGATCGGAATGAATAGGAATGTATTCAAATTTCAGCTCGATTCGGAATTGGTGCTTTTGCGGAAGGATATTTTCTTTTGTGCCTCGGACGGTGCAATCGATGCCACGAGAAAGCCACAATTTGGACCGATTGTGCGGTGAGAAGTTGCTGGGCTGCGCGAATGCTGCGAGCTATTTGAAGGTCTGCTCGGAGGGAGAAGAAAATAGTTATTGACCTAGATACTGGAACGGTTCGCATCATTTGTAGTTATGAATTTTAAAATACTAGGAATATTATTCGTGTTCAGTAACAATAACACTGAGCAGTGATGCCAAAAACAGAAGATATTGAATATTTATACTGATATATGGAAACTTGAGTATCAATGGAATGTATAGCAAAGTGACTATTAAATTTTACAAACAGGTAATGTGCAGTATTTAGCGCCTTAAAAAAGTTCGTATGCGAAAATTAGACTTAATCGGACGAGATTAAAAATGCCGCTAAAACGTTGAAGTTCGAAAAAATTTACCCGTGAATTTTACCCCGTATTTTTTATGCCAAATGAATTTCTAAAGTTTTACATTTCTTATAAAAGAAATGTATAGAATTCGCTCAAACTTTCAAGATTTTTTCCGAGGCCCGGAAGGCCGAGTCTTATATACCAATCGACTCAGCTCGACGATTTGGGACAATGTCTGTGTGTGTGTGTGTGTCTGTGTGTGTGTGTGTATGTAACGGACAAATTCTCATTCGTGTTTCTCAGCAATGGCTGAACCGATCTTATCCAAACCAATTTTAAATGAAAGAACTAAAAAACAGTATGAACGCTATTAATTTGTTTTTGATTCTTATGTTTAGTTTCCAAGATATGAATGTTTGAATGCGTAAAAATGGCGTTTTTGCAGTTTTTTTTTAATTATCTGCCGAAATTGACAATATAGATTACCAATTTATATGTTTTTAGACAGCTTTAATGAATACCTTTCGAACAAGCTATAGATTGTCGAAATCGGACTATTATCAAAAGAGATATTTAACATTAAATGCGGACGAAAGATTTTTATCATTTCCCATTGCCAGAAATATGACCAAAAACATGTAATCTATTTTTAACGCCAAAACGGTTTATTTTAGGTCAATAGTATCTTCGGTGAATTTAATGGAGGAAATATGCCCTTTCTTTTGGTATTGTGCTTTTGCTGATTAATCCCCCTATGAGTGAGATATTTTCACAAATTTTCTTGGAAGTGATTATATCGAAATGATGCCTCCAGCAAATTTGTAGCTCTTACTTTTGCGAATAACTTTACTGAAGACTTCAAATATCTATTTTGAATACTTTAAAAGTTATGGCTTGATTACTCTTTGTCGCCCATTTATTGTTCCATATAGCAATAATCCATTGAAATAAGCCAAACATTATTTCGATAAAACGAATTTTGCATTTCATTTTTCTATCTACAACCGCTAGAAATAATCACTGAATACTTCCAAGTTGTCTGGAAGGAACTTGATAACTTATCAGTGCAAAAATGTTCATTTGTGCGAACCTTCTGACTGCAATTTTTCTAACTCATGATCATCGGATCGATCTGAAACATATCGGAAAATGAAAAGCGAAATAAATAACTCCAAGCGCAGGCGTTGCTAAGAGAAGGTTTTGGGGTTTAACACCATACAACGCTCCCCCCCCCCCCCCCCACCACACCCACAAAAAAATTGTATTGAAGTTGAAAATTTATTGATGCAGACTGATTTAATTCAATATTACAATAACAATTATCTGATCCGTACATTGATATCCTGTTGTTGTAAACGTCATGAGGACTTTTGATAAATTGTCGGAATGGGGTCCTGATATGTAACTGATCTATTGGTCTTGCATAACTTTCAACATTTGCTAAACATGTTTTTGCCTTTCTCATTCACTCTAAAATTCGTCAATCTAATCCCGACCGGGAGGGCCGAGTGTCATATGTCTATTGATTCAGTTCGTCGAGATCGGAAAATGTCTGTGTGTGTATGTATGTGTGTATGTGTGTATGTAGAAAAAAATGTGACCTCTGTTAATCAGAGATGGCTGGATCGATTTGCACAAAGTTAGTCTCAAATGAAAGGTACATCGGCTGCTATTGAGTTTTTTTTATTGATTGGACTTCCGGTTCCGGAGTTACGAGTTGAAGAGTGCAATCACATAGAAAATTCCCATATAAACTGGAATAAAAATTTTCAAAATCAAATTTGTATTTTTGATGCCAAATGACTTTATAATGCATGAAACATCGAGATTTGATGTAAACTCGAAAAAAATAATGATTGACAAAAATTGATTTTTTTGGACTTTGGTACATTTTTGCCTTTCTCATATAGAAAGGTTATGCAATCACTCTAAAAATCGTCAATCATACCGGCCCGGAGGGAGTATGCAGTGAGGGGTTGCTACTTTAAAATTAAAACTAGTTTAAAATTTCTTAACAAGTTGAAAATTTTTGGCAGGACCTGGATCTCCCGGATCTTACTATGTGATAGTGAAACATCGCTTGAAACCAGCGCCGGTCAAGCAATGTTTCAGTATCACATAGTATCTCAAGATCGTGGCTGTCGATCCATTGTACGTATGTGCAAATCGTACTGAACATGTAATATTCATTTCCACCATTGTATTGAACATAACCCGCCATGGAATCGTAGTCTGGACAAATGAGAAAACCACAATTGCACCACTAGGTGGATTAAAACAGGTTTTTATTTTGGGAATGCGTCGAGTTGAGACGAAAACGTAATATGATTAATATCGAGGATAACACTTTCCGAATGTAGAGAGAAATTTATGAAAAATGACGATTTCCATTCGACTCTAGCAAGTCCTGATCGATTTTGATGAGAATTTGATTTTTGTTGTATGACCAATTATATGTATAGGTCAAATGTTCAAAAACAGTAATTTAAGGTCAAGATAACATCATTTTGAAATCGCCAATTTCGGAGGTTTAGTATCTTCGATGAGTTTTACAAACGTTAAACAGCGCATCATTTGATAAAGTAATTTTGGCGGTATATCGTCCAAGAAGTATTTATGGTGAATTTTCTCAGGTTAATATTCATGACTACAATAAAGTCTCAACAAATTCGCTAAAAACACGAACTCTGAACTATTTTCTGAAAAATTAATTCTGCATAATTTTAAAACTTCAAAAATTACGGTTTCGGAATTATGCCGTTTGGACAGTAAGATCGATTTTCACCAAACCCTCACCAATTGTAAAATTGGTATTGTAAAAAAACGTAAGGGCGATACTTCAATGCTGATAAGTGGGACCGAAAAAGTAAACAATCGTCAAAGGGGCGATACTATCATTTTGTCAATTTCAATGGCAAACACAAATTATAATTTAATAATTTCAAATACTTCATTCAAGTTTTGGGTTTCGATCACTGAATCATGCAATCTAGGATGTAAAAAACACAATAGTTCTTAAATAGGAAATAAAACCAAGTCTGGAAATATTCACTGTTGATTTTCTTTGAATGGTGTCACTGCTAGTATCGCGTTTTTTTTCAGAAAAAGCGTTGATTTTTAGGTCTCAGTCGCGTTGGAAATTTGAGTAAAGTATAAACTTCGATTTTTTGGCTCAGTACAATATACATAACCCCTTTAGGAAAATTCAGTTTTCCCACCACAATGCATTGATTGAGGAATTTAGATATTTTATTAACAGAGCATTAGCAATAATTCGTTTGTATGTCTATTTTATGGGGCATTTTTTCGCTTTCCCATTGATTTGGTTTGAGATTTCTAGCACTGATGTTGTCCTATGGCTATGCTGAGTCCTGCCACAATCCCATGTAGTATGTGTTATCAAAAACATCGCGAAGCATCAAGTTCTAAATGTTCTCAAACGATATAATATCCGAAGAGAGTGATAAGAGTTATAAGAAATGTCTCATCACACTGTTAGGTGGATTAAAGGCGTTTTAAGTATAAAAATAAATTCAAAGCTGCATTTTGAAGCTCAAATCGCATTTCAACTCAAAAAATTTCTAACTGCTATATGTGGTTTAAAACTCAAACTGCTATGTATGAATTTTATTAACAAGCCGTTCACTACGGTAAGCTTTGTGCTGAGACAGTATTCCCAACCCCGCACATAGGGTTAGAGATTTTTCCAAAAGAGATTTCCCTAGCCCGAAAAGAGGCGAATGGCTCTAAGGTTATAACCTCTATAATAAAAAAATGCAAGAAAATACAGCCACCATAACTTCATCCTTTTCGGGCATGTACGAAAAGCATGAAGTATGTTCAGACAAGGCCAGACCATCATAATCAAATATCCAATCCACGAAACGATTAAAAATGTGCATACGGTATTCGAAGGCAATTTTCTCGAATAAGATAAAAATGAATATTAAAATATTCAATCAAAAATATTTCCTTTCAAACCAATTAAATTAATTGAATCTTCCGCTAATTCACAGCGAAATTTCAGTCTACCATAAGAGACAACTCCCATCCACAACGCCAACGCATCGATTATTATTGAAGGACGTACGTGACTCCGCGCGCCGAAGAAAGCTGTTCTCCACGGGTAGAGTTCAATATAGTGACAAGGACGAACCAGATGTGTATCTGTGTATGCATATATCACACTACAATCATGTTTTAATTAAAGCAAAGAATGTCACACACCATACGCTAGAAAACATCGGCCATGCGGGGGATCTATCTGTCTACATAACTATGCTTGCTACTCATAGATGAACGGTTGTTTCGACGCTATACCCCGATAGTAACTACGGTGCTACGCGCTCGGAACACGGTGCTGCAGCCGTGGCGTTTGGAATGGAAATGAGCTTTGTGATGTTCTCGCAGCACGGATCCCCCGCCCCGCTCATCCCATCGGTAAAGGGGATACAGCGCTTACTATGTCTCTGGTGGTTCGCGTGTGGGACTGATGGAGGGAGTAAAATTCATCGCTGCTGATGACAGCGAAATTGGCAAGGATTAGTACCATAATTGTCCTGGGTGCGGTGATTGGTGATTGTGTGCTTCGCACCGAACTAGCGATCAAAGTGATTTGGCGGTATAGAAAGTTTCGGTGCCATCGTCGTAACACTTTTATGACAGCCTTCTAAGAAGTGATAATCATCGGTATTAGTTGCGTGTGAAAATCGGTATACCACCTCCTCAAACGGCAGTTTGCATTATAATCGGATGTGTCTGTTTGATGGTTAGCGGTAAAGTTTTCGTACGAAGTATCAAACAATTTGACTATTTAAGAATAGTTAGAATGTAGCAGACGGTGGTCGGCTATTTTCGTCCGCGTCCTTTCACACCTATTTCTATAAAGTGATTCAGCAAAAGTTATATCTTTGAAAATGAGTCACCTTAGTAATGCAATTAATTTCTTGCGTTTTTTATTGCAAGCAACTAGACTTTCGTTTTATTATTTCTTAAAGTGCAAATATTTTGTGGTATGTAATTTCAAATATTCGATAATTTGATAGCATTGTATCCGCCGAGTGATGCCAATTAATCCTTTGGCACTCGCGTGAATGGCTTCTCGAATCAGTAGCCGCTGGTGCTGAAAGAAGGTTTCGCTAGAGTTTCTGAATGTGTTGCATTAAATACAATGGCGCGAGTATCGGAGGGTTAAGGTGACATTTCTTTGGACTAACCAAACTTCTTTGTTTGTTTAGTGTTTATTTGACCAACACGGAGCATTAAATGTGCGTAGGGAATACGCATGGCCTTATCTGTGCGGAATGATGACAGTTCGTGAGAACGGTTGCAACCTAGTTAGAAATTTGCGGCTCCTCAAATCAAGTTCATTTTAAAAACTTCTCATTGTGCTGAGTACTCTCATGTACTATATCATTAATAGCAACAACATCAGGTGTCCTTTCTATATTTATTGCATCTTCTACTTTTTCTGAGCTCAGCACATTGTTGTTTGAAATTATTAAATTAAATTTTCGTTCTAATTGTCTTCCATCTTCCTCAAATAATAATAATAATCTTGCTCTTCCAAAATTTTTTCAAGGGATCTTTTTTTTTACATTTCTTATAAAAGAAATGTATAGAATTCGCTCAAACTTTCAAGATTTTTTCCGAGGCCCGGAGGGCCGAGTCTTATATACCAATCGACTCAGCTCGACGATTTGGGACAATGTCTGTGTGTGTGTGTGTGTGTATGTAACGGACAAATACTCATTCGTGTTTCTCAGCAATGGCTGAACCGATTTAATCCAAACCAATTTTAAATGAAAGAACTAAAAAACAGTATGAACGCTATTAATCTGTTTTTGATTCTGATGTTTAGTTTCCAAGATATGAATGTTTGAATGCGTAAAAATGGCGTTTTTTGCAGTTTCTTTGAATTATCTGCCGAAATTGACAATATAGATTAACAATTCATATGTTTTTAGACAGCTTTAACGAATACCTTTCGAACAAGCTATAGATTGTTGAAATCGGTATATTATCAAAAGAGATATTTAACATTAAATTCGGACGAAAGATTTTTATCATTTTTCCCATTGTCAGAAATTTGACCAAAAACATGTAATCTATTATTAACGCCAAAACGGCTTATTTTAGGTCAATAGTATCTTCGGAGAATTTAATGGAGGCAATATGCCCTTTCTTTTGGTATTGTGCTTTTGCTGATTAATCTCCCTATAAGTGAGATATTTTCACAAATTTTCTTGGAAGTGATTGTATCGAAATGATGCCTTCAGCAAATTTGTAGCTCTTACTTTTGCGAATAACTTTACTGAAGACTTCAAATATCTATTTTGAATACTTTAAAAGTTATGGCTTGTTGTTTGTGGTTTACTCTTTGTCGCCTATTTATTTTTCAATATAGTAATAATCCATTGAAATAAGCCAAACATTATTTCGATAAATCGAATTTTGTATCTCATTTTTCTATCTACAACCACTAGAAATAATCACCGAACACTTCCAAGTTGTCTGGAAGGAACTTGATAACTTATCAGTACAAAAATGTTCATTTGTGCGAACCTTCTGACTGCAATTTTTCTAACTTATGACCATCGGATCGATCTGAAACATATCGGAAAATGGAAAGCGAAATAAATAACTCCAAACAACGGCGTAGCCAAGAGAAGGTTTTGGGGTTTAACACCATACAACCCCCCCCCCCCACACCCAAAAAAAAAATATTGGATTGAAGTTGAAAATTTATTGATGCAGACTGATTTAATTCAATATTACAATAACAATTATCTGATCCGTAGATTGATAACCTGTTGTTGTAAACATCATGAGGACTTTTGATAAATTGTCGGAATGGGGTCCTGATATGTAACTGATCTATTGGTCTTGATTTCACAGTTGTCTAATAGCATCAATATCTAATTCCTGCCTGAAAACATTCCAATAGAAAATTCCAGAGTTCTGTAATCAATCATAATCCTCAGATTTCTTTTCAAATTGAGCTAGCTTTTGCAGAGATGTACTGTAATAAGGGTCTTTATTTAATAGGAAGCGAAGTTAAACTCTAAAAATCGTCAATCATACTGCTACTTTAAAATTAAAACTAGTTTAAAATTTCTTAACAAGTTGAAAATGCGGCAGGACCCGGACCTCCCGGATCTTCCTCCATGATCCACCGCTGGTTTCAAGCGATGTTTCAGTATCAACACAAAGTATCTCAAGATCGTGGCTGTCGATCCATTGTATGTATGTGCAAATCGTACTGAACATGTAATATTCATTTCCACTATTGTATTGAACATAACCAGCCATGGAATCGTAGTCTGGACAAATGAGAAAAGCACAATTGCACCACTAGGTGGATTAAAACAGGTTTATATTTTGGGAATGCGTCGAGTTGAGATGAAAACGTAATATGATTAATAACGAGGATAACACTTTCCGAATGTAGAGAGAAATTTATGAAAAATTACGATTTCCATTCGACTCTAGCAGGTTCTGATCGATTTTGATGAGCATTTGATTTTTGTTGTATGACCAATTATATGTATAGGTCAAATGTTCAAAAACAGTAATTTAAGGTCAAGATAGCATCATTTTGAAACCGCCGATTTCGGAGGTTTAGTATCTTCGATGAGTTTTACAAACGTCAAACAGCGCATCATTTGATAAAAAAATTTTGACGGTATATCGTCCAAGAAGTATTTATGGTGAATTTTCTCAGGTTAATATTCATGACTACAATAAAGTCTCAACAAATTCGCTAAAGACACGATCTCTGTTACTATTTTCTGAAAAATTAATTCTGCATAATTTTAAAATTTCAAAAATTACGGTTTCGGAATTATGCCGTTTGGACAGTAAGATCGATTTTCACCAATCCCCTACCAAACTGAATTTCTGGCTACGCCGCTGACTTCAAGTAAGTAGAAACAAAGATGTTCTACAGTCGTTCACAAGAAACATCTTCGTATGCTGAATATCTATTATAATACATTGACACCCCAATTTTATCAGCCGCATATGAACATATGTTTGATGGGCTCTAGCAGACGAACAAGATTGAATTCGAGTAAATCCTTTCTTGAGCATGTTTTCCGTATCATGAAGATGGAAATATGCAAAAATGAAAAGTTCATCATAATCAGAAATAGTTATCAGACTACATCAAGGGACGGGAAGAATATTTTAACAGCTTCAGTTTATTATAAAGAAAAAAAATTGCCCGATTTAGTCAATGTCCCCATTTTGTCAGCCTAAAATACACAATGAGATTGATAAAAATGGGTCTTTACTGTATGTATTGTTCACTGTGTTTCACATTAATAGGTACATTACATTTTTGGGGATTTTTTTATTGCATCGAACTACAACAATGTTTAGGTAGCTTTCAAGGGGTTATTTTATAGACTTCTTCCAAAATTTGGCGAACCTTTTCCAATTCGTATACCAATTAATTGGTATACTTAAGGGTTTATATGTTGCAGATAGAGAAAATACTGAAATTTTCAGCTTTTTTCCTACACAATATTACGAAAGCTTATTAAACAATTTTTCCTAATAGGTTTGTGAAAATTATAAACTATTTGAAATTTTTTAATAGTTTTATTTTTTATTTAACCGTGATTTTTTTAATAAATAGTGACAATCGCTTCACAACGTAGTCTATTTTTCATGGCTTGCGGTGAGCACGATCTCTCGAATTGCTGAACTGAAAATTATGGAATAGAAATTAATTTTTAGTATTCTTTACAGATTTAACTCGCCGCGCAGATAGCTCTGAATTAGACCCGCTGGTGCCCTAAGACGATTTCGCTAGATTTTTAGAGCACTCCGCACCCAGTGCATTAACGCAAGTAACGGAAGGTTATCGAAAAGATTCGTGAAAATGAAAATTTCAGTAATGATGATGATTTTCCCTAACGGTTAGTTTTCGAGAGGTTTTTATTTGTTCTTTGGCATTAGGATTAGCGATAATATTTCAAATCAAGGATACTACTGGGCCATACTTTAGAAAAAGTCGATGTCGAAGTAAAATTTGGAACTATGCACGCATGCACTTCAGAGATAGCGTGATATCAGAAGCTGCGATTTCATTTCAACGCTTTTTTTTTGTGAAAAGGGCGATACTTACAAATGTAAACATAAGGCTTTTTTCATACATGCGAATGAGGGCTTTGAAACGCAACAAATTAACCTAAAAATTTGGATTCTACGATATTGCTTTCTTAAACTACAGCAAAAAATACAACGGGCGAAACTGTATTTTTGTTTGTTTATTTAAAGTTTCGTCCTCCACGCTCCATGCAAACAAACAGGGCGATACTTTTTTTGCTAGCAGTTTAGAGGCGAAACTGTTATTTTCGTATTTTTTAGGATTATCAAGCTGATACCAGCTGTAAATAGTAACAATGATCGCTATTGAAAAAACCCGGACGAAATCGGTGGTGTAAAACGGTAGTTATTGTAAATAAACGTAAGGGCGATACTTCAATGCTGATAGGTGTTACCGAAAAAGTAAACAATCGCCAAAGGGGCGATACTATCATTTTGTCAATTTCAATAGCAAAAACAAATTTTAATTTAATAATTTCAAATACTTTATGAAGTTTTGGGTTTCGATCACTGAATCATGCAAGCTAGGATGTCAAAAAACACAATAGTTCTTAAATAGGAAATAAAACCAAGTCTGGAAATATTCACTGTTGATTTTCTTTGAATGATATCACTGCTAGTATCGCCCTTTTCAAGAAAAAGCGTTGATTTCTTAGTTCTCAGTCGCGTTGGAAATTTGAGTAAAATATAAACTTCAAATAGATTCAAAAAAAATTCGTTTTTGCCTTTCTCAATAGAAAGGTATTGCAATTGCTCTGAAAACCGACTTTTTAACGGAGGCCCGGAGGGCCGAGTGACATATACTATTCGATTCAGTTCGTCGAGTTCGGTAAATGTCTGTGTGTGTGTATGTATGTGTGTGTGTATGTATGTGTGTGTGTATGTGCGTCTGTGTGTGTGTACGCGAACATAATCTCACTCACTTTTCTCAGAGATGGATGAACCAATTTTTACAAACTTAGTCCCAAATGAAAGGTGCAACGTTCCCATAGGATGCTATTGAATTTCTAATGGATCCGACTTCCGGTTCCGGAATTACAGGGTGATAAGTACGAACACGCAGAAAATGTCGATTTTAATAAATTCTGCAATGAATGTATAATGGTGAAATTTTTTCCAAAATGTGACCACAACTGCTTCGATTTGTAGTACTAGGTCATTAACAGCCATTCAAAGTCTCTTTGGTCACATTGGCCACCATCATCGGTTCCGGAAGCCCCGGCGGAAGTATCCAAATTCAGACTAACAGTCACATCGGTTTCTCGGAGATGGCTAGACCGAATTAACCAAACTTAGTATCAAATGAAAGATGTTGCGTCCCCGTAAATGGCTATTAAATTTTATCCCCAACCGACTTCCGGTTCCGGAGTTACGGGTTGTGGCGTGCGATCACATAGCAAATTGTGATTCAAATCGATACTCCGATGAAAGCAAAAAAGGTAAAAATTTCGCTAAAATGTCTCTCAAACAACTTAAATTTGCTGTTCTAGGTCACCAACAGCCAAACAAACTTTCGTTGACTACATTAACCCCCATAGACGGTTCCGGAAGTGCCCGGGAAAAGCGGCCATCTTTAAAAATTTACAAACTCACATCAGTTTCCCGGAAATGGTTGGGCCAATTTTCACAAACTTAGTCCCAAATGATAGCTATAATATCCCCATAGATGTCTATAAAATTTCGTACGGATCGCTTATATGGTTCCAGAAATATAGACTAAACCGTCCGGTCACATATGAAATTCCCATATAAGCCGGAACTCAAATTTTTTTTCAAAGGGGGGACCCCATGAAATTTCAGAAATCGAATTCGTATGTTTGATGCCAAACATCTTTAAAATGCATGAAACGTCGAGATTTTATGTTATCTCGAAAAATTTTTTTTTATAAAAATCGACTTTTTGGGACTTTGCCGATTTCGCACCTTTTTTCAGTTCAATATTACCGTGGCTGTTTTTTTCTTTTTCAAAATTTTAGAACTCGAATAATGATTTATTTTCCTGTATATAATTGTCATGTGATGTACAATAATAAAATGTAATATATGCATTTAAAAGCTCTTAATGAATATAAACAACGCACACATACTCGTGATTCATGATTGAGAAAGGCACAATTGCACCGCTAGGTGGATTAAAATAGGTTTTTTTTGTTTCAGTACAATATATAACCCCTTTAGCAAAATTCAGTTTTCCCACCACAATATAGATATTTTATTAACAGAGCATTAACAATAATTCGTTGGTATGTCTATTTTATTGGCCATTTTTTCGCTTTCCCATTGATTTGGTTTGAGATTTTTAACACTTATGTTGTCCTATGCTGATTTGATCGATTCTATGAGTCCTGCCACTATCCCATGTAGTATGTGTTATCAAAAACATCGCGAAGCATCAAGTTCTAAATGTTCTCAAACGATATAATATCCGAAGAGAGTGATAAGAGTTATAAGAAATGTCTCATCACACTGTTAGGTGGATTAAAAGCGTTTTTATTTTATAAATCGAAGGCTGAAAGTGTTTAGTAAGTAAGTGTTGCTAAAATGTTTTTTATGATCCGTGAATTAATTCCGTTGCTACAGGGCTTTGAACGGATCTATGTCCTGAGCGTTGACGGACGCTCAGAAAGGGGTCATGCACTAATTACGTATGGCTTTTTTAGAACTTTTCAACCTCCCCCTCCCCCCTGATAAGAGTTCGTAAAATTTTGGTGAACTCCCCCTACGTAAGACCTTATCATGATTTTCGTAATTAAAAAAGCATATTGTTAATTCATTAAATAGAAAGATAGCGAAAACGATACCTAAAGAATTATTACAAGAAAATTAATGACAAAATTCAACTGTAATCATCAGCAGTTATTTTATTACAGTCTTAATTTTGCCCAGTAGAAATTTCAGAATAACTACTGGGAGATATTGAGAAACTCCGATTTGGTCCTTATAGTCTGCTTCGCTATATTCGGAAATAGTTCCTTGTGATGTAAAACCTCTTCTGGTGGGAATTAATTCTGAGTTCCAACTGTGATGATTACCGTACGCGTAGCTCCGAAGAAAATTCGTAGATGGCTATCTACGAATTTTCTTGAAGTCAAATACAGTTCACATTCTGCAAATATTTGGTCTACAATCTTTGACAATCGCATGACAGAACATTTTCCGGCTATCTTGCGGAAGCGAAAATTTGAAAAAAGGATGTTAGCCTAATGACACGGTATCAACACTTCCTAACTTGTAAGGCATATGGTGACTCCAGTTCCTGAACAGAACAATGTACCATAAAGAGTCAAGAAATTACTGTAACTGCTCCAACACCATCGACAATAAAGTCGCTCCTCATGCTGCCAGCAATCAATAATTTTCCATAACTAATTTAGGAATCATATCCTGCCGAAAAATACTTTAATTCGAGGTCCGCCCTTCCTTGACCATGATGTACAATATATGCTCGTTTTGTGTAATATACGTGTTCATGGCAGAAATAAGAAATAGTACCCTTTTCTTATGAAAATAATATTTTCTTTATTGATTTCATTTTTCATTCTTGTTTTATGATATTACGTAAGAAAGGACAAACCCTCCCCCCCCCCCCCTTAGGTAAGAATTCGTAAGATATTTTGAAACTTCCCCTCCCCCCATATTCCCTTACGTAATTAGTGTATGGCCCCTTACAGGAAATGAAGGAACATTTCCTTTTTTAAACTTTGTAGTAAAGGCCGAGAGGCATCCTTTAACGAGGCTCCAAAAGTGACACCTCTTGGAAATGCTGTGACAAAACCGAAGCAAGTCGCTCCTGGTGTTGGAGGATTAACATGATACGTAAAATTGTATAATCTCAAACGAAACATTGATTGGAAGAGCTACACTGTCGCGTTATCCGCAACCAGGGATGTCAACGGTACCGGTAAACTAAATTTTGTTCGGTATATTTACATTTGCACAAGCTGTACAACCCGCTACAGCGACGTATCACTACAGCTCTTGTCAGAACGGTAGCCAAACCGAGTACATTTTCCCGTACGGCAGTAGAATACATTTTTGTTTTGCTGCTGTACTCCGACTGCTCGGTGAGAGTGTGGCGTAGTAAAGTTTGTTCTCTCGCTTTGTACACTTTCCTCTGCATAGTCAAAGGGAGAGGCCCGCACACGAAAGCGTTAATGCCGGTCGTGGCGTAAACGAACCGCATTCATTGTCGTCGTTTGTGATTAAAAATATTGAATAGATTAAAAATATTAAAAAGTGTAAAATAAGGAAAGAGAAGCTGTACCGCTCGCGTCTGATGGCTGTATTGAGGGCAGTATTTTTTTGTCATGTTACTGCTTTGCTTACAGACTGCCGTACAGCGCTGGGCGTCCTGCACTAGCGAACGACAGCAGCGTCGAAAGAGAAATGAGAATGTAGGCAGAAAAATTACAGCCGCAGAAAAGGTAGGCATTTTGCATCCTTGTCCGCAACTATCGACTCGACACAGGTACTACCTCCGGAGGAAGAGTACAAGTTTTTTTTATCAAACTTGATTCTCGATACCGCAACTCAAGCTCAAACGAAACGAGTACCCGACACGAATACCCAAAGTCTTCTCGCGAAACGAGGTGGGACAAAGAGTGCTTAGATTTATAAGCGGAGATGGCCGCAGCGTATAAAGTATGATTCACACGATACATCAGGTTTCCGTCACCGATACGGAACGTCAACGGAACGGCAAGATTAGTTACATGCAGATAAATGGAAGCATTCACACACACAACATCAACGGCATGGAAAGTTTTGACGTACAGCATGTGTGAACGGGCACAAGAGAAAAGTATTACAATTATCCTGACGGAACGGTGACGTTCCGTTGACGTTGACGGAAGCTGATGTATCGTCTGAATCGTCCTTAAGGCCTGCAGTAAGTGACGTTAGAAACGCGAATGGAGAGCTTGATAAAAACCAAGAAACGTAATTACTGGCCTGGCGCCGGCTTGTTGGCGCATTAACGAGAGAGACATCAATGAGCACTTTTTGGGGAACAGCCAGAGGTATGCGAAACCAAAAGAGTACCAACGAGATCGTGGAATATTCAAACCGAGGGATACCTGAACAAATTCTAATGGTCTCAGACACCATACAACACCTTAAAATGACCATAAATACGGTCCGTGCCAAGTTTCACAGCCATCAAAACACCATAAAATGGTTCTCAATAATCCACAAATACACTAAAATATGGTTTTTATATGGAATCTACCGGACCATGGTGATGGTGTTTGCAAGGGTTGATCCCAATGAAAGCACTATCTAAACACTATGCAGGGAGTGAAATTGGACCATGACCATGGGGGTATTATGGGCTTTTCGTTTGCTCGGGTATTTGATTCCGCCAAAAAGGTTTTATTCGGATTTTGCTCTGGAACATAAGACCTACCGCGCCGCGTCTCTTAACGACACCGCGGACGAAGCCCCTTTTTCGTTGGTGGAGTTCTCACTTGTTCTCTTCCCATGTAACAATAGAGCCCCAGGGACTGATATAATCAAAATCAAACCAAAAACACGCTTGTTGAATATATTCCTTGTTTGGACGTGAGTCTTTGTTTTTTTCCTTTCTTAAGGATTTTTTTATGAACGTGTCCACTGGAAAACAGACAGAGAAAGAATGACCGGAACGGTGAGAATGAAGAAACTCACTTTTACTGGAAACACTGAGAAAAGATATGTTCTCAAGCAGGAATCGAACCTGCGATCTCCCAGTCTCTAGTTGGGTGCGTTAACCACTCCGCCATCGAGGAACTGTGATGATGCCACATCACACATGCCATCTCCTAATTGACCCATCGACCCCCAATGTCTCCTATAAGCAGATCGTCACCTCTCTTTCTCACCGATCGGGCCAAATCTCTCTCGTTATCTATCTATGCGCTCAAGGCTTGAGATATTTATTATCACTGTTTGCCCCATTTCCTAACTCAGTCGCCACCAGACAGTTGGTAGTGAAAGAGCTATGGAGGGGCATGTGATGGCATCATCACAGTTACTCGATGGCGGAGTGGTTAACGCACCCAACTAGAGACTGGGAGATCGCAGGTTCGATTCCTGCTTGAGGACATATCTTTTCTCAGTGTTTCCAGTAAAGGTGAGTTTTCACCGTTTCTTCATTCTCACCGTTCCGGTCATTCTTTCGTTGTCTGTTTTCCAGTGGACACGTTCATAAAAAAAACGCTTGTTAAATTTATTTAATTAGTTCCTTGAGAGTAACATTATCCAACACGATTGGAAACAAGTGAGTCTCATCGCCTTCCAAGAGCCAGGAAAACCAGCCTCCGATCACTGCTCGTATGGGTCGATTGTTATGGTCTCCCGTATCCGGAAAATGATCTCGTATGAAAATGATCCTATTCCGGCTCGAAAATTGGGTCGAACTAAATGGTTTACAAATATTCAAATGGTCTATGCTAGCAAAGAGCAGATGGCATCAGTTTTCTTGGACAGGGTTTGCTCAGGAACACAAATTGTCATATTGTTGTTGTATGTGAAGTAATGAACATTGTTTTACTGTCAGCGGTGTATTACCTAATTATGAACAAGAATCATAACAAAAATGTAAATATGTCCAAGAAACAACAACAGTAACCCAACCGAACATTCGAATGTAACGCCATGAATATATTCGGGGTAAACTAATTTTTCGAAAACACAAATGGTTTCATGGTTACGAGGTTTATTATACATAATTTCAGGAACTTTGTCACGGTTGTCGTAAATCGATCAGCTCGCGATATCGTGATCTTTTGTTCAAAAATTTATGAACGGATTTTTTTCCATGTTCACACAAAGTTCTTAGCAAGCTCTCAAACTGCCTAAGCTTGAATGGAACTTGGAAGTTGCTTGATCCGCTATTGGACATTGCACTGTTAGCACAATTATTTAAATCGAAAACGATCGACGGAAAATGTGGCGGATGTAAATAATTTTTTTAACTAAATTGGAACGAATTTCTATTATAGTTTTTTTTAATGAAAAATGTACATGCTTTCTATGCATTTTCAAACCACACGGAGTGCTAGAACATATATTGTTTTAAATATTTATGATGGCCTAATTTTTTTCATTCATTTTATATATTTTCTTCGATTCTATGAAAACTGAAATATTTTAATAATTTTCTTCATTTTTTTCTTTTCTTTTCTTGCTTATTTTGTTCCTCATGTATATTTTATACGTTTCATTTCTTTTATTCATATTATATATTTTCTTAATTTAAATAATTTTATTCTATCAATTACTGTAATATTTCATTCGACTTATTTTAAATGTTTTATCCATTATTTACATTTTCTGCATATAATACATTATTTCACAATATTCATTTTTAATAATTATATCACTAGCTTTCGGTTTGTTTTCGTAAGCAATTTTATTACTTTGTACATTTTGTTAGTTCTATTCTTTTTCTCATTTTATTGGACTAATTAATTTTATTTGTTTTATTAATTATATTCTTTTATGTATTTTGTGGATTTTATTTATTTTATAATTTCATTCATTTTGTTTATTCTACATAGTTTTAGTCTCTATTAATTTGAGTATTTGCGTATTTTTCTGTTTGATTTATTTTATTTATTCATTCTTATTTTTTCGTTCCATTTGTTGTACTTTTATTATTTCTTTAATTTATTAATTTATTTTTTTTATTTACTTCATTTATTTTATTTACTTTATTTATTTTATTTATTTCATTTATTTTATTTATTTTATTCATTTTATTATTTTTTTACTCTATTTATTTTATTTATCTTATTTATTGTATTTATTTTTTTTATCTTAATCGTATTATTTTTTTATTTATTTATTTTGATAGTTTGATTTGTATTATTCATTTGATGAATCTGATTATTTTACTGATTACATGCAACAATTTTCTTCTTTATTCATTCCATTCATAATTCATTCTTCAATTATTTAATTGCCTTAGTTTATTTTATTTGGTATAATTCAATCATCTTGGAGGTTTAATTTGTGCAGGAGTCTAAACTATGTCACCGCAACTCTAGTTAGGTGTTCTGCTAATAAATTAATCAGCAAACAGTAGTAAGCATAAGAAAGGTATCATTTCACTGCTAACTTGATCAAATCAGTTTTTTCTAAGAAACCACAAGTGGTTTTTTTTAAAATTAGTGTATAGATCATGACCAACCCGTGCAAAATCAACGGCTTAGAAAAAAAGTTCAACTGGCAACACTAGCTGTATTCGGATTAAAGCTACTGAACAATAAGGGTAATAAGTGATAATTTCATGAAAAGTAGATAACATTTAAAAATGCAGCTGAAACAATAATAGTGCATCGGTTTTAATGCAGAAAATGCAAGCGATAAGCTGTATTTTAGGTATATTAACAAAAACAGCAAATTCGTTTGAAAAGGATGCCATATTTATATGACTAGAAACAGTGCAGTGGTCAGAACCTAAAACGTGGTTTGAAAACTTTAGAAGTAAACCCCACTCTGAAGTTAAAAACAAAAACACTTTATCAGCATTAGCGTCTCCACAACCAGCAAGTCATTACCTCGACCACCCCCGTTTCAGCACATCCCAAGCGCGCAAAAGTATTTGACCCGAAACACGATTTCAACTCGTTGTTCTACTCCTTTTATATTTTCGCATTCCAACAAACGGCAGAAACAATAATGAACCATTACTCAGCATAACCTTCACAGTGAGTTCGTGCGGTTTGAAGTTCTCTTCCGGCATATTGCTGCCAAACTACAGTACCGTGGTGGTCCAAGCACCAAGTTTTTCTATGTATAAAAATATACGAGCATGACGAGCAGTCTCATAAATATTTACAAGGATTAAACTTTCAAGCGACTGTCAAGAGTGGCTCTCCACGCGGCTCCAACAATCAATAAAGGGTAACATGTTTATCAAAATTTATATCTCAACACATAACTTTACCGCTTAATTTTAGGAGATCCTCGGTTGCCGCCGTCCTGCTGAGTTTGGCTGCTCGCTTTTTTATTTTCGTGCAGCAGCAAATTTTCCGGAAACCTGCTACCCGCTTGTTTTACGATAGTATTCCATTTTCACTTTTTTTTATCTCTCACAGCCCGACAGCGGACGCTTTCGGATGGTTGAAGTTCATAGGAAGCTGGTTCTTTTTTTCCGGCGACCACTTCCGGTCTCTGGTACCACAATATGCCGCCGCGCCGTCAGATAGAACCAGCGTCTACGCCACACTTAGTACGATGCCAGCAGCACGAAATTTTCTGTTCTATGAACAACACTCACTATCACGGCGCAGATAGACCAAACCCGGCTAGCCTTTGCGATCCACGGGCGTGCTGCGGGGCTCGGAAGTTCAACCAATTTCACACGCAAAAACACGCGCAGCACTTTGAACCGCGATGTTCGCTCTCGACTCACAGACCGATGACGGTGGAGGATGCTGCGGGTGCGGACAATCAATTTTCATCACTTTTTATCGCCTTTTTTGTGCCTGGCTCGCTCGCTTGGCCCACTGCCGAGGCACAATATAAATTAATTTTTATCTTTTCAGCGGTATTCATTATTGGTCTCATTTTTGGCACCCTGATGGGAGACCTATAGGGGATGCTTTTTGGTTTATTTTATTTATTGTTGTTGGAAACTTTGTTTTGAAGATAGTTCTGATGGTATTTTTAGCTGCAATAGATTCGCCGTACGACCAGCGATATTTTGGTTCAATTGATGCACTTTACAGAAGCACTTGCACCTGCGGTTGCCTTCATTCGTTTCGGATCGTTTGCCTGCAAATCGGTACGATAAATTAAAGCTACTAACATAATCCTCTGTTTAGCGAAGGGTTCTCCATTGACCACAAATATTAGGCCATCGATGCACTGGCCGTATCGAGAGCCGATTTCCCAAATGATAGCAATAACGTTGTTCACAAATATCTCACACACGGAAAGCACGACTATATCCCATCGACTGTGCACCAGCTGAGCTTAAGCTTTACGCACTAACAACTGTTATCATAGTCACCCGAACGGTGTCACTTTTGTGTACGAACTCGAACGACCGATGTCGAACGGGCGGAAGGATCCATTTACTAACCGAGCAGCCTCCGAACTATGTATAACCACGTAGGTCCACTCTCACCAGGGATAACATGCTACACCAGCAGCAAGCATCCATTATCATCACCAGCGGAGCCGCAGAGCATCAGCAGATACCACCAGCACCGATGTCATCGATTTAATAACCATCCCATCTCACGACCGCTCGCACCTACACACACTTTCCCTACACTTACAGCGCTCTATTCCTCGGTACCTACCAACGCCCGAAACAAACTTTACAAACTTCACAAACCCCGTGCTGGGAAGCTTTGCTGCATTTATTATGCCAGGAAATAGAAATAAAAAAAAAATCGCAACTCCTTCACATCACACGGCACTCCCACCCCTGCAATCAATCGCCCGGACAGTTATCGATGCAATCACGGCTAATTACACACGGCACCTGTTCCACCCCTTCGGTGAGCGATGATTTTTTTCTGCTTGCATACAAAACTGCAAACTGCAACTTTAACGCGCGATCAACGCCAATCGGCGAAACTCAACCGTGGGAAAATCCGACCGACGAGACGCGCAAAACTACCGCGAAGGACCCAAAAGTGCATCCGTTGGGCATAAATGTCACGCTGAAACTACTGAGACCAGCCAGTGTTCGCATGGCCAGGACTACCCGACGAGCTCCCCCGACCGACCGACCGACAAAAAACACTCTCCTACTTTTCTCTTTTCGCTCTCAAAAAACATCGAGATCCTGGCGCTCACCAGCCAACCATCAGCTGATAACGCGGTAGATCCTAGATCAAAAATATCCAACGCCTGTTCCTAATCTTCCCACGAAAGACCACCCACAGATACGACGAACGGATGGGAAGCGCACTGTGCAACTATATCACCCACAAAAAACGTTGTTCCGCACGAACTCACTCTCTGATTTTCCGCGTAATTTTCCCATCGAGTTCCGCTCGCACTCTCAGCCTCGCACCTTTGGATGGCGTTGAAGAGTGCTGAAAAAGACATGCGCCCTACGGGTGGTGATGGTGAGCATTCAGCGAGGTCGTAGCTGTCAGGAAATTCCGTCGGTGAGTGCCGTCAGATTGCCGTCAATGCAGGCACCTGCGAAACTAGCGACGCGGTGTTGTTCAACCAGGAAACTTGATAGCCGATGGAATGGATGAGCGTCAGCAAAGGGGTTCGGACTGTTAGGTCGACTAATGGGTAGTTTGGTCCTTGTTTTGGGGTCTGTTTCACAGCAATAAATCGAGCGTATTGCTATGAAATATATAATTAACGAGATTGAGATGGAAATATTGTGTACACATAACTTGACGATACTAGGAAATTTATTCAATGTTTTACAAAGAGAAGGTCCATAGAATTGTGTTTGTAGCTTTGACATGATGTTTTAATTTAAAACTACAAAGCAATTTTTAACAGCCAATATTTATTGGACGCAAACATATATTTAATTATAAACACACATTTAAAATAAAGGACGGATACAAAATTTTAACAAAAATAAACATAGGAACTAAATCAAAATGTTAATCAAAACCTTAAAACTAAAGCAAATAATAAACCTAAAATTAAATAATCAAGCTTGAATACAAAAAATTAAACGTGTTCATATGAAATTTTAAGCATAATTGCAAAGCTTTTTTCGTCTCAATCTTTACTTTAGTATATGTTTAAATTTGGTTACTAATTGAAATTTAAATTAGAAGCAGAGCAGATAAAAATATTAATCGTAAATATAATAAATAAATCTGTTTTGTTGCATTTGGTGGACCATTAGTAGAGTATTAAGCCATTGCACAATATTGGCAATATGGGTCATTTCACGCGAAGTGATCAAAAACAGATTCAAACTTGAAATCGACTTCACGGATTTGAACCAAATTTGGAGAAATCGTTCATTTAGGGCCAATATATAAAAACCCAAATTTTTGTGTCAATTGAACCACCCCTCGGGTCATGGGAGCACCCCCCGTTTTGGCAAATTTCCAAAACCCTTGATTTTCTTTTGATCATATCTCCAGTACTAATTTCTCTAGAATCAATTCGCAAGATGGCTTTTGAAGAGAATTGTTCAAGGAGTCTAGAAAAAATATTAATTTTTGGCGGTAGTGCTGGCAATTATGCGATTTTTTCAGTTAAATATTAAAAGTTAATTTTTCTCTCAATACATATAATTTAATTTTGAAAATTCTAATGCCATCGCGTTCCTCGGACATTTTTACATAAAAAACACTTATCATCTCAGTATAATATGAGCGCATCCTGAGATATACCGTTTGGAAGGGAAAAACTCGCATTTTCTCATATAAAAATCCATTTTCATTGGCCGAAATTGAGAAAATCTTCAAACAGTCATAAAAATCGACCAAGACCTGCTAAAAGCAAACCAAAAACGTAGTTTTTCATCATTTCTCGTATATTTCACGAAAAATTATGTTTGAACTCAGTATACAGAAGTTGGTTATATAGAGATTATAAGTATTTTTTATGTAAAAATGTCTGAGATTGAGATTTTGAGATATTGAGAAAATAAAAACCTTTTAATGTTTAACTAAAAAAATAGAATAATTGGCAGCACTGCCGTCAAAAATTAATATTTTTTCTAGATTCCTTGAACAATTTTCTTCAAAAGCCATCTTGTGGTTCGATTCTCAATCTGACGGCACTCACCGACGGAGAGTAAATAGAACCGAAGATATGATCAAATGAAAATCAAGAGTTTTGGCAATTTGCCTTGATTTTCCCATGACCTGAGGGGTGAGTCAATTGACACAAAAATTTGGGTTTTTATATATTGGCCCTAGATGAACATTTCCTCCATATTTTGTTCAAATCCGTGAAGGTCGATTACACGTGCCTTGATCACTTCGCGTGGAATGACCCCTATACATTTGCACTAATGTTGCATTGAAACTCAACTTCAGCGTTAACAATGCAACCAAGCTCTATATTAGCATCATAAATGCATACATGCACAGCCGAAATATAGCATAATTCCTTGGTTTGTATACAAGTTTAAAACTGAAATAAGGCGTACATGCCTCAATGATCTTTCAAGCACGTATACTTTACATGCGCATTTACTGCCACTATATAGCAAATATAAAGTCGATATAATGTTATCATAATCATGTGGGTTTAATCGTTATGTAACTCCCCTTGAAGATTATAGGAATCCCATATCGGAGTATCAATGACGAAACAGTAGATAGCAGACGTCTCGTGCTGCTTCTCGGGCGTTTGGCATGATTCTCGCTATTGCGTTCGTCGCCTTCGCCGACTTTTCGTAGGCGTTGTCCATATGGTCTTTGAAGCTCAACCTGTAGTCGATAATCACTCGCAATTGCTATAGTGCACGTTTTGATACAATCACTTTCCCTCCGA
This sequence comes from Topomyia yanbarensis, assembly GCF_030247195.1. Classification (NCBI taxonomy): domain Eukaryota; kingdom Metazoa; phylum Arthropoda; class Insecta; order Diptera; family Culicidae; genus Topomyia; species Topomyia yanbarensis. Next base: position 54,661,962 of record NC_080670.1, read on the forward strand.
CTTCTCCGTCTTGCGATGAGCTATCTGCAGCTTGGGCCCGTACATCTAGTTCTCAATCGCGTCTATTGTCTCCGTCACCGATACCTCCACTTCTTCAAATGTCTCACACATTGCCGCTAGTGACACGTCGTCCGCGAAACCCACGATTTTCACTTTCCTGGGTAGCCGCAGTGTCAAGACCCTAGCGAACATCCCATTTCAAACAGTTGGACCGAGAATAGAGCTCTGAGGAGCGCCCGCTTTGACACGCCTTGACTTCTGCCCTTTGCTCTAGAAGTAGCTCTTCAGTGAGCACAGTGCAGAATCGATCTGCTCTTCGCTTCTGTTTAGATGCCTTCTCGGCACTCTCGAGCACTGTCCGAATTGCATCCACTGACTGTCGAACTGTATCTTGTACAGTCCGCGCTCGCCCTCCGTGCATTTCGTTAGCCTGTTAAGAATGATTCTTCCAACAAGTATGTTCAGCAAGCTTACAAGCCTGTAGGAGCCCAGATCGCCTGGTGGCTTCTCTGGCTTTACCAGCAACTCCAGCTTCTGTACCATCCACATTTCGGGGAAGTTGCCTTCATCTAGACACTTCCTTTGTACCATCCAGAACATGTCCGGACATGTCATAATTCAAGCTTTCAACACCACGTTTGGTATTCCATACGGATCCTTAAATTTCAGTCGCTGCGAGCTCATCGTTAGTCACTTGACGATCGTCCGTGCTTGCTCCACCATCTGCTCCATACAGTGTCGGTGGCCAGATAGTTGGATTGTGCTTCGGGAAGAGGTCCTCAACCATCATCTTCAGCTTATCTGGGCACATTTCGACTGGCGTCATCGAGCCTTTCATTTTCGCCATCACGACTCGAGACGCGTCGCCCCAGGAATTGACGTCTACTTCTCGGCACAGCTCCTTGTGGCAATCTGACTTACTAAACTTGATCTCCGATTTTAAAGCAGCCCTAGCTTCCCGAAACACTGCCTAACGCTCCTCTCTATCTGGCTGCGATACTGCACTCTGATCCCGCCTTCTGGCTCCGAGACAAGCAGCGCCCAGCATACTGAGTGACTCGTTTCACCAGTAAGCTGAACGCCGTCTATTGCGTGGTTCCAGTTTTCGCGGCATAGTGGCATCACAAGCCGTCAAAATCCTTTTTGTTAGATCAGCTGCATCCACGTTCTCGGCCCCGCCGTTCGGCCGAAATGCCTCTGCAATGAGGTCTTTACTGAAGCCTTTCGTCTTCCACTTTCGTTCATCGGATATTCTTCTTCGTGCCACAGCAGGGTTCCGTTGGCCGATACGGTAGCGAATCGCCATGTGGTCACTATGCGTAAACTTGTCGCATACTCTACAATCCATGATCGCCGCCAATGAAGGACTACAGAATGTGACGTCGATGATAGTCTCCCTCTTGTCTCTTCGAAATGTGCTAACGGAACCTTCATTACCCAATCGTACGTCTAGCTTCGCTAGAGATTCCATCTGTGTCTACTGCTCCACTCTACATTAGAGATGGTCGGGTTTCAATTTTTTCGAACCAGAGCCCGACCCGAACCCGAGAGCTTGAAAATTAAAAAACCCGAACCCGACCCGAGCCCGAAATTATAAAAGTTGAAAAACCCGCACCCGACCCGAACCCGAAAATTTTAAAATTGGAAAACCCGGACCCGACCCGTACCCGAGAATGAAAATTTTGTAAAACCCGAACCCGACCCGACCCCGAGAATTTTAAAATTTGGAAACCCGAGCCCGAAAATTTTTAATTTGAGAAACCCGATCCGAACCCAACTTGCTAATACGGAGAATCCACCAAAGATCTCGAAGATTTTTAATTTTATTCACCCTAGGATCATCTTAGAATAGTAGAATCACTCGAATCTGAAGTAGCACCATACGCGTTGAGTTATATCTGCTTATGGTAAAACGAATCACTGGCGTGTAAAATCCACATTTTTAACCGGAAAGTAGGATAAATTGGTCGCTAACTCATGGGGAAACAAAAAACTTAATGGTGACAGTTTCAAACAACCTTGCCCGTCGTACTCAACCAAAATTTCTAAATTTGTATTAAAAACCATTCCTGCAAGGCAGTTTTGTATGATTTATCACATGTATTAAATTAGCTATGGTAATTGGCCACAGCAGTACCACCAAATTTGTGATTTCAATATATGGGAATTGTCAAATCGTCCCTCTTTTTAGTCAATGGTTGAAAAGCATCTCATGGATCGCAACTATGCCAAAAATATAAATCGTGCTGCATTGAAATTTAATTATCATTTTATTTTATGTTTCTGTTTAAAATATACATAGTTAAATAGAACGGTTTTGTGGGGTACATTTGTACCCCAGAGCTATTTGCAATCCTTGTTATTCCGTTACAGTTTATTTTAACTGCAAGCAATCTTTATCATAAATCAATTTGATTATTATTCAACTTCAATTAAAGCAGGTACATCCTATTTGTTGCATTTGACCAACTAAACAGTGCCGCTTAACGTTTGTTTGGGGTACATACAAAACCGTTTACGTTAATGTTTTGTCATGTGTACGTAATTCCGAAAACATTATTATATCTTTTTTTAAAAGCAAAACATCGATACATAGAAACGAGAAACTTGTGTAAAATTGTATTTTTTGGAATAAAACTATCCAATTCAATCATAAATTTAATAAAAAATTAGGCATATTAGAGCCATTTTAGTTCTGGGGTACGAATGGATACCACAAAACCGTTAACTTAGAGAAAGATTCACGAAACCGTTGTAGGGTACAATTATTATTCAATATGTAGCAAAAAGTACTATCATTCAGTGCACACGCGACACCCACTTTTCGATTTCTCGCGACTGTCAAAACGACCAATCAGGAGCGGATCATTAGATTGGTTTTAATTGTTTCTACTTTCCGTAGTTTTCTACTCGCTTTGCTATAGATATTATTTGCTGTACGGTTTAACCGAGTTTTACGCGTTTACTGCGACCGCGACCTACGTATCGGCTTTAAAGTACCTGTCGAAATTAATATTTTAAAACAGAAAGTTGAACCAATATTTTCCGATAAATTCCTGTTGACTAGATTTATTACTAATTATCATGAAAAAAAAATCGCAAAGAGATTTTAGATGTGAAACACGTATTGCTAATGCTCTCTCAATAATGTTCTTTTAAAATATAAAATAGATCAGGCAGTTTGCTAATTTGAAGAGACAGAATTTTATACAAGAATGAAAAAATACTATATTTGAGCACCAGAAAATACGACGAATTCTAGCGATTTAAAGGTGCTACTATTTGGTACGGTTATATGTGTCTTCCATTCGTATCACGAAGTATAAAAAGAAACTGGGTTTTGTGTATAGACGCAAACAGCGTCAAGAAATGGTTGGGTTGTTTTGTTCAAAACCCGAACCCGACCCGACCCCGAAAGTTCAAAATTTAAAAAACCCGAACCCGACCCGAGCCCGAGAATTTCAAATTTGAAAATCCGGAACCCGACCCGAGCCCGAGAAGCTTAAATTAATAGAACCCGAGCCTGACCCGAAACCCGTCGTGTTCGGGTCGGGTCCGGGTTTCGGGTCTAAAAACCCGAACCCGACCAGTTGAAGTTACTACCATTGACTACCGGCTTTCGGCCGATCAACTGCTCGGTTAACCGCTCCAGCATTAGGCTGAAGTGCTGCACTGTCCATCTAGGAGGAGCGTAACAGTTGTATACGAAGACGCCATTGATTTTGGCGATCACAAACCCTTTGTAAGTGCGTTCTACTACTTCTTAAATGAGAAATCTACCCATAACTTGTATCACAGCCGTTCCTGATCTATCCGCTACCCAGTTACCGTCATCAAGGCGATCTTGATACGGCTCTGCAATTAAAGCGACGTCACACATTGTTTCTGTCGAAGACCACCACAACAGTTGCTGTGCGTTGTCTCAGTGATTCAAATATATCTGGGTCATCTCCATTAGCCTGCAGTCGCCTTCTTGTTGTAAGTAGGATATTTGAAGCCACCCGTCTAATGATCATTTCCATCCGCTGGAGTGCAAAGCATGCAACTCGGCCTCGCAGTCCCTTCCTCCCGCATTTCCAGCACACCCGGATCCATCTACGCCTTTTTAAGACCCTGGCAAATGTCCAAAACCCAAACACTTGAAGCATTTCTACGCTCGTTTCTTCACTGGAGGAAAACTCTCAATGGGCATCTGGACCGCTCGACCGTAACCTTACCTACTTCGAGTGCCTTATCAGCAGTGGTTACCGGTAAACGAATCGTAGCTGTTTTTGTTTCTCCATACCCCTTCTTTCACCTGATCGTCATGCTCACCTCGGCCAGGTTTCACTGTTGCTTCAGTGCACCTCTCAGCTCGTCTACCGTCGTGATCTCATCCAAGCTCTTGCTCACAATCACTGTCTCCGGGCTTATGTCTTTACCTTCTGCCTCTTCGCCCAGTGATAATTAACCAGCGGACATAAACCCCGCATAGTCTAGTTGTTAAGTGTGGGATCCACCTTCATCTCGAAAAGCATCTCACATTTTTGGATAGACCTGGTGCTTACTGCGTTTTCTCCCAAATCCCTCAGCTTCAGATCCTCTCTGACCTTCTTGAAGAGCGTTGCATATGTCGTCATTATGCTCATTAGCTTTGATGAGCACGGCTTCTCCCTTTGGCGCATTTCGGCGAGCCGGAGGATTTCCTTTACTCTTCTGCTCTATGTCTCTATCTTCCTTCCCCTTTTGCTGTTTCACGTGTTTCTCCTTCCGACCTACAATGGTACTCCAGTTTTCTTCCTGTTATGTGGCGTCCTTCCCTTCGGCAGTAAGAGAGTTCTTGCGATTCTGCCACTTCTGCCTGCCTGGTCTTCCGGCTCCTGGCGAGGGTCGTGTCTTCTTTGGATTCACGGAAATTGACGTGTTCTCGACTCCAACCAGCTTCTTCTTCCCCTGCTTCGGAGGCGGGGGTTCTGGGAAGACGCCAATACTCGCTCAGCTACATCACCCCTTAGCGTTGCCGTGTTATACTCCTTCACGGTAAACACAACGGCCTTTCGGATTCTGAGAACCATCTCCTTAATATGCTTATTGTTTCTTGCATACACAAACTTGTGAAGCTCCTCCATCAAGCACTTCGCTGTCACTACTTTCGGCTTCTGTGGGGTATTGCTCACCCCGCTCTGCTCTGGCTGATGTTGCTGTTGTAGTTGCTGGTACTACTACTGTTACAGCCACTTCTCCTCCTCCTGCTTTATTCTAAATAACTTTAGCTGCTGCTAGTAGTGGTGACCTAACCAAATTAGATTTGACAAACGTATTCGCAGCATCTACGTTATATGTGCGGATTTCTTGCTCTTTCCCCATTTTGTTGAGTCCCAACTTCGGGCCGCTAACTCCACTCGTTGTAGGTAGTCGCCTCTTGTGATCCCATGGTTATCTATGCAAGCAGGGAGGTCATGCCAAGGTTGACACTATCCTTCATAGGGAGTAGTGTTCAGAGCCGAATCGGCACAAAATCGGGGATGGTCCATCCGAACCTAGTACCGCCAACCATTGGTAACGAGTTTTGAACGTAACCGGAGACATACCAAGGTTTCAAACGGATAGAACAGCACGCCTATCAGCCCAAAGTCACCCGACATTATGGATTTTTTAGGTTTAGTAGAGCCCAATGCCCAAACCCCATCACATCCTAGCAAGACTCCCCAACTCGCAGTAGGTTTCACTTTTCTATGAAATGGACGATTTGAACGAAATAAGGCTAAAACGAAAACTGCGATTGAATTTAATTCGTATGGGAGCTCCAGATGCGGAACTACCGGCTGAAGAGTGTCGGTACACAGTAAACTCCCGTATAAAGTGGTACCATTATTAAAATGAGTGAAAAATCTACGTCGTTCCACGGAATGTGCAAGCCTAGATCAATATTATGCAATCAAAGTCGTTTTGACCATATTGGCTGCCTAGGGCGGCCCTTGTGCCCGGAGGGCAGTTACCAAATACCTGAGATGATGTCACACCGATTTCCAGATTTTTGTAAACTGGATTGAATTCCATTCCAACCTGGCTTTCGGATCAGGAGTTACAGGTTGGTTAGTGCAGTCAGTTAGGAGTTACTCATGTAAACCGAAACCGTCAGAATACTGAAAAGTTTAAATACGGGTCATTCCATGCGAAGTGATCAAGGCACGTGTAATCGACCTCCACGGATTTGAATAAAATTTAGAGGAATTGTTCATCTAGGGCCAATATATAAAAACCCAAATTTTTGTGACAATTGAACCACCCCTCGGGTCATGAGAGCACCCCCCGTTTTGGCAAATTACCAAAACCCTTGATTTTCTTTTGATCATATCTCCAGTTCTATTTACTCTAGAATCAAACCACAAGATGGCTTTTGAAGAAAATTGTTCAAGGAGTCTATAAAAAATATTATTTTTTGCCGACAGTGTTGCCAACTATGCAATTTTTTCAGTTAAATATTAAAAACCATTTTTTCTCAAAATACGTATATTTTAATTTTGAAAATTTTAATGCCATCGCGTTCCTCAAACATTTTTACATAAAAAACACTTATCATCCCAATATAATATGAGCGCATCCTGAGATACACCGTTTTGAAGAGAAAAAACCGTAATTTCCCATAGAAAACCGCAAGCGCACAACACTAAAAAACCAACTTGAGTATTCTAAGTTCAAACATAATTTTTCGTGAAGTAGACGAGAAATGATGAAAAACTACGTATTTGGTTTGCTTCTAGCAGATCAGGGTCGATTTTTATGACAGTTTGAAGATTTTTACAATTTTGGCCAATAAAAATGAATTTTTATATGAGAAAATCGGAGTTTTTCCCTTCAAAACGGTATATCTCAGGATGCGCTCATATTATATTGGGACGATAAGTGTTTTTTACGTAAAAATGTCTGAGGAACGCGATGGCATTAAAATTTTCAAAATTAAAATATACGTATTTTGAGAAAAATTAACTTTTAATATTTAACTGAAAAAATTGCATAGTTGGCAACACTGTCGGCAAAAAATAATATTTTTTATAGACTTCTTGAACAATTTTCTTCAAAAGCCATCTTGTGGTTTGATTCTGGAGTAAATAGAACGGGAGATATGATCAAAAGAAAATCAAGGGTTTTGGCAATTTGCCAAAACGGGGGGTGCTCCCATGACCCGAGGGGTGGTTCAATTGACACAAAAATTTGGGTTTTTATATATTGGCCCTAGATGAACAATTCCTCCAAATTTTGTTCAAATCCGTGAAGGTCGATTTCAAGTTTGCATCTTTTGTTGATCACTTCGCGTGGAATGACCCATACCCAATAAAAGGGGAATTTACAGATCTAAACCTCTGTATTTTAGACATATTGTTGGATATATTATTTTAAAAAAATGACGGGTGGGTAATGTCTGGGACATAATCGGTGTGCCGTGACTACAAAAAAACAACGTACGTATTTGAGTTGTGTGACACGAAAATATCAAATATCGCAAGACTTCAAAATGGAAAAATTGCGAAAATTATTGCAAGCTTTTTCGTTAGTTTTCTCAACTTCGTACAAACATAAATCGGACAGACCACCTATAGCAAATATCGTGCGGTGAGATTTTTTTATTTTGTTTATAGAGGTTTTAACCTTAGGGTCATTCGCCTCTTCGGATTAGAAAAATCTCTCGAACCCAGGTGCGCTGCGTACAAGGCAATCGATTTACCAACTACGCTACGCCCAACCCCCGGTGAGATAAATTGATTATCATCGATAGGAGGCGTGCATGGCGTAGTTGGTGAATCCATGGCCTTGTACTCAATTCATTCGATTCCCAACTTGTGATGTTAGAGGGTTTTCGGAAGTTTATTTTAATCCGAAAAACTGGCGAATGGCCCTAAAGTTCAAACTTTTATAATCGATATTAAAAAATCGAGAAGATAACTCAATGTCATACTGTGCGAATTGAAGTCACCTCAATATCGGGAGAAGTTCCACAGCAATACAAAGTGGCCGGTGCTCAAAAAAGCCCGCCCAGTCCTGCACTGAATCTCTGGTTAAATTGTTGAGCCACTTGAGTATTCCTGGAAACGCTAGAAATATTTGGTGGCCCCAAGAGATTTTTTTTTGCCTTCTTAAGGAATCTCATCTGTTTATAGTTTAAAAAAAGTAACAAGGAGGTGTTCAGAGTCACACTTTAATCAGCATTGAAAAATCTATTCAGAACCGTCTCGTTAGTAAACAGCATTTTGAATGCACATCAGCAGTAAGAAAAGAATTCCAATGGCTAGTGTAGCTTTATATTTTTGCCAAAATTGCCTTTTGAATAACATTTAAAGCTAGTCGGTGATCACGCCGTCGATCTCTACTTTGTATGTGGGGATGTAAAGACGGTAGCACTTTAGAAAATACTTGTCGTCAGTAATATCATTTGTTTGCTTTAGATAGGATATCACAATGCTAAGCTTGTTTGCGCGCACTTTCGTGATATCCGCCGCGACTGAATATTTCTGTATCAGCTCTGTAGAGCAGGTCTTTTTCAGATTATTTCATTATGTGGGGTCCTAAAGCCCGACATAAAGTGAAGTTTATGAGACAACAACTATATCTCCCGGTAACCGATTTGGATGTACCGTCTTCCGAAAAATGCTTTGTGCGTCGCCTTCAAACACCTGGCGATTTCACAGTCTTCCGAAAAATACTCCGTCTGTCTTTAATCATCACAATTATGATATTACAGAAAATCTACAATGAACTTATATTCAAAATTGTTGTCCTATTGGTGCTCCATATTGATGGCTTTGCTCGAAATGAAGTGGGAAATTTTGGTTTTCTGTGTCACTTTCGAGAGATCGTCTGAGAATTCCGCAGATTGTGTATAAATGTATGCAGGACATTCAATTAGAAATTGAATAGAAATTAGAATCTCTCCGACTGATGTGTTTATTCTATTCAATTTTAAACGGTGTATTTCGCCTTTTGTTGGGTGAAAAAATAACAAGTCTAGGGGTCTGAAAGGGGCGTCATTCTCATTGATTTTTAACCAAAACGGCCTTATCACGCTAGCAAAACTTCTTACGTAATTATCTACAAAGCTGCACAGTAAAGATGCTTTTACTGGTCCTTCTAATTCACGAGCTTTGTACTATCTAAATCCTGTGCATCAAGTTTGTGTCAGTAGAATGCTATTCATTTTCTGTTGAATTAGTCAGAATTAGTGTGTAATTTCTAGGTACATACTAAATTATTATTAGAAAGTGCAATTTAAAAAAACAAATGCAATGTAAACACCAAAGGGGCGCAAAACCGAGATCTCGCCAAAGGCGCCAGTGGACCACGCTATGGCTCTGGTTGCAAGTATTCGATTTGGTCTCTGAAACGTTCCATATTGTCGGATCTGCCTGAAATAGGTTGAATAATTACGTTTTCCAAGTCGCTTCGAAAGATTTTCTGAAAATCAGATTTCGTTTTATTTATAGATGTCATACATACTTCGAAATTTAATACAAAATTGGTGCACATTTTTTCCGACGGATCAATGATACCGTTCAATACAATGACTGTTACTTAGGTTCAAAAACGCTCTCTCTCTCCCTCCTATTTCTTCCGAAAATATTCAAAAGGGCCACAAAATTGAAAGGTTAGTCGTAATGACGTCAAAATTACAATCGGCAAAACCTGGACTTGAAAATGTCATTTTCTCACTGAGTAAGGATTGTCGTATAGGTTGGGACGCTGTATAGGTGGGTCAGCGCGATATTTTCGTTCCTATGCAGTGTTGTCATCTTTTTAGCACATACTAGACTCGGTTGTAGCTAACTTTTTATCCCAAGTTGAAGTTATAGTTCATTCTTGTCTCAGCTGCATTGAGTAGTGTCAAAAAACGAGTGCAAAATCTTTTGTTGTGCTGAATTTTGGGCCATCTTAAATTGAATCTTTTTCATCGAAATTGCAACGTACATAATTTTAAAGTGTTAAGAAGTAACTGAAATGTTATTACCGATCAGGGTTTTGCGTTTGCTTCATTGGATTTTTTTTTTCTTCAAAATATTGGTTGGGACGAGCGTATCGTTTAGGTTGGGACACCATGCTCTTACGCATTCGTAGAAGATTGCGTACAAGTAAAAACTGTGGATCAGACTAACTTTGTCAAATGGAAGTAAATAAGTCTTTCAGTTACCTATTCTTATTCTAAAATACCAATCAACAAATAAATATTAACCAGAATATAAATATAATGCATTAAAGTTTAAATTGTCTTTAATTATTTAAATTCTTTGAAGTGTCCCAACCTATACGACACAATTTTTTGGCCATTTTACCGTCATGCAGAAAATTGATCCTGAGTCTTATTTAAAATTCCTAGTAACCATCTTCCATTCGCAGACATTAAGCCACATAATATATCTACAAAATGATGTACTACAAGCTAAAAAATATTGTCATGGAAACAAGATATCAGCTTCTAAACAAACCCGTCCCAACCTAGACTACATCCCCTTGCGCTTTTTTATTTACTGGGGAATCCTTGACAGCTCACCGAGCTTCGACTCATAAATTTACTGATTAAATCATATAAACTACTATAATCAGCCAAATAAATGTGATGTGATGTTGTTTACGTCGGCTGTAATATTATCTAAAATTTCACAATTTCCCATTCTTCATTTCATGAGCTGGCAAATATGTTTTATTTCGGAAATTTCTACAAGTATGTAAGAAAGACTCAAAACAAATCTGTGATATCCGCAACTTCGAAATGCACTTGATATCCAATTAGTACGAGGATGTTGTACCTATTTTAGTATCGCCCTTATTGCTACCCTACCTGTTTGAGTTTGTTCGGAAAAGGTCTGTGATCAATGGATTATCCTAACTGGTACAGCGGAAAGTTAGTCACTCGATTCAAAGTTTTGCTTTACTTTTAAACGTGAGAACACAATTCATTATTTCCCGCAATCGAACCGAATATTTTGATATCATATTATATACAATTCAACGATGGTAGATCGAGTATACAATGCAAGCTGAGTTTCTCCAAGTCATGCATTTGGATTTTTTCCATTCATGCATAATGTTTTGCCTTTCTCATATAGAAAGGTTATGCAATCACTCTGAAAAATGTCAACCCGGAGGGCCGAGTGTCATATCCCATTCGGCTCAGTTCGTCGAAATCGGAAAAAGTCTGTATGTGTGTGTATGTGTGTGTATGTATGTGCGTATGTGTCAAATAATGTCACTCATTTTTCTCAGAGATGGCTGGACCGATTTGCCCAAATTTCCGGAATTCTGGTTCCGGAATTACGGGTTTCAGAGTGCGGCCACACAGAGATTTCTCATATAAAATATATAGGAAAAATTAAAAATAGAATTTTTATTTTTGATGCTAAATGTGTTCAAGGTGCATGAAACGTCGAGATTTGATGCAAACTCGAAAAAAAATTTGACGACAATTCACTTTTTTGGATTTTGGCACATTTTTGCCTTTCTCATATAGAAAGGTTATGCAATCACTCTGAAAAACGTCAACCTAATCCCGGCCAAATTATTTTTTCGACTCGCATAAGGTTTCTGGATTTTAACAGGGGCGTAGTTGATGGTTTACGGAGAGGGGTTACACCCCTCCTCCCTCTACTGTTCACTCCCCTCCTTTAAAAATCTCCTTAAATCACCCCTCAGACCACCACCCCATCCAGCCCTCATACCCCTCCCTTTCAACCCCATCATCTTTAAACCACCACTATATCACAAAGCATACCAATTTAAGCTGGGGAGTCGTTCGTTCATGGGACTTTCGCCCTCCTCACATACCCACCCCCGCATGACAAAATGAGTTAGCAAGCAGATAACATTGATCTAATGCTGATTAGGCTAATGGAGTATGATATTTTTTTGTTTCAAGTGTTTCACCGTCGACACGTAGCTAATCAAGTTCGTGGCTGGCATGCCACTGTGTATAAGTGCAAAGTGTACTAAGAATGTAATGGACATTTCCACAATTATGTTGAACATAGAAAGCCTCCGTGCCATAGTTTAGAGAAATGAGAAAGGCACAATGGCACCGCTAGGTGGATTAAAACAGGTTTTTTTTATCTGAAGTCCATTATGCCAATCATATTTAAATGTACTTACAGAGGTTAGCGAAGCAAACTCTTGGTACTATGTTTCGTTGCGGTTTTGTGGACTTCACAACCGATTCTTAGTAAACAGGGCTGTTGCTGTGCTGTAGTGCTACCATCCTACCGGCAAATAATAATAAAGCGGTCGATCTCGAGCATACTACGAGTGGCTGGTGCGACCAGCGCCATACTCTTCCATGAAGCAATAAGTAACATCTATTAAGTAGCGATCTAAAGAAAAATAGGAAATATGGCACTGAAGCTATTACTTCCCATTTTTTTATAAAGCAAACTAGAAGGTTGATTTGGAACCAACCAGTAGTTAGGCAAACTTTTTGGAATTAATATCAAACTGGCGCCAAACTGTTACTTATATTAACTTAGTAACTGATGAGAAAAATTTGAAACTCAAAATCTAACTATATGTATTTAACCCTGTAAAATGTTCGCTGCGCCTTTAAGCGAGCAAAAATCCGCATCATCGCCCTGAAAATATTGATTTAAATCCTCAGCGCAAAAACCCCTAATTTGCTTGCGCCAACAAACCGTCTCGAATCTGTCATTCACAAGAGAACCACTTCGTCTACTGCATCGCCCTCTTCAAACGAACGACCCACAAAAAGTGAAACTTTTTTTTCTTCCTTCAGTGATTGAAAGCTCTATAGCTGCAATTTAAAATATTATCGCCAACAGCGCGTTGTGCCAAAAACCCTATGCTTTCCTGTGTGCACACAGCTACAGGACCAGAAAACCAGTTCGCGAGCAGAAAAATTGGTAGCTTGAGAATTTTTTCGCTTCAACCAGACCATTTTCATGCATCTTTAATACTACTGCTCAACCTTCGTCAGCACCTTCGGCCTTGCTTGGACCGCGACTGGGCATGCACCAGCGGACCGAACTCGCTCTGGTTGAAACAAGGTAACCGCTGTTGTTCCGCCCTTTCCAGGTACAATGTCCGTCGAATCGGGTGTATGAAGTGATTTTCCACAGTGGTGCACTGCTATCAGTAAGCGACGGAAGCTTTGGTGCCAAAAATCGGACTGCACCGCCCGGCAGAGTAGAAAGAAAATGGTTTAATAATTGTTCCTAAAATAAACAGAATCATCATTGCTACACGGGTACAAATCCGTTCCTCTAAATGAGAAAACTGACTCATGATTTTCGGAATGTAGTGTTTTTTCATGTTATGAAAATACACCATGAATTATGTGCATCATATCATGAACTATTTGTTTGTAACGCAGTATATGCGTTACTCTTGTTTCATCGACGAGTATGATTTCAGGCGTTTTAATGACGGTTATGATTCCAGGTATCATGAATTAAATTTCTGAAAACAAACTTTTTTATTGAAATTGAAAATAAGTTAAATGATAATCATTCCAATCATAATTCTACAAAAATTGGTAAAATTAAAAATCTCTCTTTTACTATTATTAGGACAACTATGATCAGTGCGAATCCTACTGGCAATATTCCCCCAACGAACAACTTTTGAGATCAACTTTAACTCCTGCACCACCAGAATAAGATTGAAATAATCCGAATGTTGTTGCTATTTTTGCTCCGTTGACTGGTTCAGAAACTTATGGTTTATTTCCTATTAGGTATGCGATATTTTTTACTTCAAAATAATACAAAACACCGCAATTTTTAAACCAAATATGTCATTTTTCTGTAAATAACGGCTCCGAATTCACGATGATTTGCCCATGTTCAAAACATGCTTACTAGTGAGCTTCTTCAAAACAGGATAATAATGGTCGTTATATTAGATAGTCAAAAAAAGCTTTAAGGGTCATTGTAATATAAAATGAGCATGGGATTTCTAATGCCCTGAACAACTTTTTTCAACCAAGTATTCGCCGTTTTGTTCGACTACCTTACTAACTTCTCAAAATAAATGTTCGACTATTATAAATGATGGGATTCCTGATCAAAGTATTGCCTTAAGTGCGTTTTGAAGTTATTTATGGAGATTTTTTGTCGAGTGTATTGTTACGAACGAAACAAACGATAATCTGATGGCACTGTATCCGGGCTATAAGCAGGATACAACAGTTCTTCCCAACTAAAGTCCTTCAATTTGTCACGGGTAGTGATTAAAAAATGATTGCCCATAAATAACTGCAAAATTAACTCTTAAATCATATTTTTCCCAGAAACAAAATTTTTTTAGATGGGGCATATTTTTTGTCTAATAGAAGCAAAAATCTAATCGAACAAAATGGTGATTGTATGTTGAAGTTTTCTAGAAATTAAAACATCTGTGTTCGTTTAGTATGAGGAAATCGTTGAAACTTTTTTGACTACCTAATAGTATAACTGTGCCTAAAAATCAACTTAGTAGCCTGGAATGCACAACTCGTTTCAATTACATTCTCTTATATTTTTGTTTAAAAACCAATTGTAGTCATTAGACTCCGTCTGCATTTGTTCAATTTAACTCATTCAATATGATGTCCTGAAGGAAAACAGGTAAATGATTGCCCCTAAATAACGGCAACCAGGCTCTCTCGTGACAAAAATTGACGGTATGTGTTACGCATGTAGCAGCCATGATTAGTAATCATGGGAGTACTTGTTATAGTTCATGATGGGCGTCTTTTTCATCATGATATGATGAACTATTATCATGATTTCTAAAGATGACAAAATTTTTGGTTTCATGATTTATAATTCATGAAAACGGCAAAGGATTTGTTTCCGTGTACATCGAGAGGGGGTCACGACAACCGTAATCACACCCGTCGCTGGCCGTCAGCAGCACACTCGTCATCCGTTGGCAGGAACATCTTCACTGGTGTACAGATTGTAAGCGGGGAAAGAATGGTTCCCACTAGCTATATGCTGATGCCAGCGTAATCACAAGCTCGGGTTGGGTAGGAGACTTGTCGGGGGTGGTGAATATTGGAAGGGTTACCTGGAAAGGAGAAATGATAAAAAATACGGTCAGTTCTATTTCGCAGAATTTTATGATCGGATTCAACATTTTCGTAATTTATCGGAGCGTCCGGTGCATTGATCTGAAACGATTAAGTAATCACGATTAAAGCAAATGTTTTAACAACCATATTCGGAATAGATTTCCGTAAAAGGTAAACTAAAGAGTAAACTAAGGTTACTAAAATGTTAATGATTTAATCTGGGGAATGAACGCAGTTCTATGGTGCATTACGTTTTTGATGGCATGCGAATTTGGATGAATGCAACTCACTGTTCATTGCTATTGGTTAGCAGAACGCCGAAAAAATACACTTTTACTATTCACATCGGAAGTATGTGTGTGTCAATGGATTGTGTCTCGTTTCTTTTTTCTATAAATGATAAATCGCCAGTACTCAAAAAAGAATAAGACTGAAAAGATAGTGTAGGAAATATTGCTGAAATACCATGAACCGGGAAAACTTGAGTCACTTTTCGGAATAGGATAATGAGCAAATCAACGCCCTACTTCGATTATCACTCTAACGTTTTAAAGCCGTTGGTTACAGCAGCATCATGCATCTTTGTTCAACACAATCGCTTAAATTGCAGAATGATAATTGGGGCGCTCACACACGAGTATTTCAATATTTCCAAGCCATTTTTTTAATTTGATTCTTACGAACGAAGAAAATATGTTGTTTTCAACAAATACGCATTCCATCAATTGAAGGCCGAATAATTAATGGGATATAGCACTCTCCTTAATAGAACCAAAACTAGCACTTTACCCTACACTGATAGAATCTATTCGTAAATCGCTAGGAATTAGATTCGTACAGAAAAAAATCATAAAATGTACGAATTTTTCGTACATATAATGAATCGTTCGTAGTTCTATTGAAACACTTTTGTTTTTTATTACGAGTTTTTCGTGAAAACCACTAAACGGCTTTCGTTGGCTTATTACGAAATGGCTTTGTTGCGTCACAGCATAATTTATGGCCGTTCCATTTGCTCTCATCTTCGTCATCATCTATCGATCGCGGAAGGCAGTGAGAACGATCTTACTCCCAAAAACGAGAGATAAGGAGAGTGAGATCCACATAAATTTAGCCGTGTTGCTTGTATGTTATTACGTTTGGTTTAATATTAATAGATTATTCTGTGTATGAAAATATATTTAGGCAGTAGAAGAGAATCGACCACCGCCGTAGGCGGTCGGTTCACCGGTTATTACGCAATTAATACATTTTACAATATTTCGATTCGGAATACGTATCTATTGCGCCAAAAATAGTTGGCGTCCTACCGATCATGCAGCAATCCACCATCTAAAATGAGACAGGTCTTAAACGGAATCTTTGACCGCATCCCCCGATTAAAGGCAGAACATATGGGACACAACGTAGGGCCAAGACACCAGACGTATCAGGCTTCATTAGGCAAACGAATTGTTCGCTGCTATATACGAAAGTCTTTATAATATTTACGAGCACCATTCGTTAAACCGTCAACGTCAAAAGAACTTCAATAGAGGTAGAATATGGAGTCCTTGTTGCTATCCGTCAAATAATTGTTGATCATCACGACGGACTCTACTATTACTATTTAGTAACCATAGCAGTGTACGCCGGTTTCAGGAAGATTTGCTGGACCTCTTTCGCTTCCAGTTGATCCAGAATCCAGAGCGGTACGGATTCAGTTGAGCCATCGCTCGTTGGTTTTGTATGAATACACACCTAGAAAATGACATACTTTTATGACGTTGAATTTCGTAAATAGGGTTGCCACCCCTCCGGGTTTGACCCGGAGACTCCGGTTTTCTGGAGCGATCTCCGGGCCTCCGGGTTTTACATCAATTTCTCCGGGTTTGGTGGGAGGAAGCACAGTATGATTTTTTTGGAATTTATTCTTTACAAAATATTTAAAAAGTCATAGTTAACTATTACTCTGGTTCAGATTTATTATTCCCACCCTTAACCCTTCGTTTCAAGGTGGTGGGGATGAGTTCACCAAATATTGCTGATTTGTTTCACAAAGCAATGAAAATGAAAAACAAATAAAATTTACTACGATTAACAGAAGACAAAGATTAAGCCCGTACGATATTAAGCCTGTTCTAATGACCCTGCCACTTCTAGTTTTCCGATCTGTTTACTTAACGTCCTTGATCTCACTTGAGTACTATGGCTCTAATTTTCATAACTTTCCCTACTCAGTAATCTACAGCTAATTGAATGTCGTTAAAATGTAAAAAAGAAAATGTGACTAACATAGTCGAAATAAAAAAGGAAAAAAGAATAAGGTAAGTAATATTTCGCTATAGGCTACAATTGAAATGCTGCATTCTACTAAGACGCTTAAAATTGTGTAAAAAGTTATTTTGCTGCAAATTTTAAATTAAGTTTTATTTTTTGTGTTTCGAATTCATCTCGTCAGTAACTAGCACCATCTGGGTGTCTAGTTAGACGATGTATCTAAACTAGTACCCAAATTAGCACTAGTTAGACACAAAAATTTCCAAACAGTTCACACGACACATGTGAACGTTCAAAGCAACTGACTTGTTCCGAGTGATGTCCCGGGAAGCACAGAGGCTCAGATTTGCTGACGAGAAAGCGAAAACAAGAGAGACAAGAGTTCGTTTTCGCTTTCTCGTCAGCAAATCTGAGCCTCTGTGCTTGCTTCCCGGGACATCACTCGGAACAAGTCAGTTGCTTTGAACGTTCACATGTGTCGTGTGAACTGTTTGGAAATTTTTGTGTCTAACTAGTGCTAATTTGGGTACTAGTTTAGATACATCGTCTAACTAGACACCCAGATGGTGCTAGTTACTGACGAGATGAATTCGAAACACAAAAAATAAAACTTAATTTAAGTTAGGTTTTGTGCCCTTAATGCACAAAGTGGTTCAGTCCAATTTTCCCTTATGGGAATTTAAGATTGCAAATTTTACCTAATCACTTCACTGTTAGTGGTGCTTATCACCAGCTGCACCAAGGTAGGGCAGATTTCTTCTAATCCAACTGACTAGATCAACCTCAAACGAGTTCTTCCGGTGTTGTTGCTACTCCTGCAACGACCCTTGTGTGTTTGGTGGGGGGTTGCCCCCTGTTTTGCTCTTTTGTTGCGACCTCTGGTAATGAATAACCGACACCACATAGTGCTTCCCATGTGATGCCATAGCCCTGCCTCCTTTTCCTGTTTGTTGTGGAGGAGAGCGATGCTCGTGCGACTTATCCTCCACAGTGACAGTAGCTGGTGCTTTTGTATTCTTGACATTTAGTCGGGGTAGTGAAATATTACAACAGATTAAACCGATAAAACCATTCTCAAACGATAAAAATTTACAGCTTTACTTTAACGTAGTTATAAAAAGCGATTGAAACACTCTAAAATGCTGAAAAATCGCTTTGATTCGAATTTCAGTCTCTTTCCACTCAAAATTCACCACCCCCCAGGTCAGTGAAAATCTCCGGGTCATAGCCTCTCTAGAGGTGGCAACCCTATTCGTAAATCACGTAATTTTACTCCTCATATAGCGTTTGTTTTGAACGGCAGTAAGTGTAATTGATGAATTTCGCGCCAAATCGTATTCAGAGTTGGTAGCACCCTCTCAGATTCTAATGAAACATTCTGTACATGAAGACTTTGTCACAAAAAGCCACTTTGCATATTTTATTTTTCCAAAAATGATCTAGACTGTCTTTTGAAAAGGGCCAATCTTTTTTCCACATTTTTTTTTTCAAATGGCTATAGTCTAAAAATGACAAATCCTACAAAAAATATTGTAGGAGTGGTTTTCACAAAATTAGTCAAATTTTCGAATAAAAATATTGACAAAATTCTTGATTGACTCCTACACTAAAAAAATCGATTTTAAAAATTTAAAGTCGATTTACAAAAAAAAACCATTTTTGATTTGGATGAAATTTTGTTCCAAGATAGATAATTATATTCCTTACCTACCGTCAAAAATTCAAGTTGGGCACTTTTGAGGAAAAAAAGTTTTTTGAAAAAAACTTTTCCTTGCCCAAACTGATTTTTTTCTTCAGTGTATTTTTATCGAAAACTAAACCAATAAAAGTCATAATCATCTCAGAATCCAATAAAACTCAGTTTGTGAGAAGATATTGTCTAATTTAGCAACTAAGCATATTTTTATTAAGGGGTTAACTACTTTTTCATTTTTCATAAAATCGATTTTTTTATTACGATTACAATCAATTTTCTTAATTCTTTTGAATTGATCGTAATTAATTTCTTTTTTATTCATAAATTTTTGTTTCATGGATAAGAATTTTTAAATACAATTTTTAGATTTTTTACTGAAAACGATCTCGAATGCAGGAAAAAATATTATTTATTCAACTGATCGTTATGGCACGAGGAATACTCATAAAAAATTTTAAGTTTTGGGTTTTTGGATGATCTATTGGTCTCCAATCGTGATCACCGCAAACCTCTTAAATAAAAAAGGGTTTCGGGGAAATAGCCATAACTCCGCCAATTATCAATTTATTTTTATAAACTTGTGCTTGTTTATTTTACTGCAAAATGTGCTACCAAAATATTATAAGTGAAATCATTCCTTTATTTCTTTACTCAAAATCAAACTTTCTTGACATTTTTATCACTAAAAGGTATGTAACCCCTTAATCAAGAATCCCATTTAATAGAGTTTATGTCGTTAAACAAATGTTCCATTATTACTTTTTTTATTTTCTTGTTTAGTGCTGAGGTAGAATTAGAGAAAAAAAATAACCATCACAACATTATGTATTGAATTTTACATATTTTTTTATTTATTTTATATTTTACATTTGTCTTAAAACTATCTTCATGCATGCTATTTTGTATTATTTCTATACAAGGAAAATATTTTTGGTTCATCTTCTGAATTAGAATATCTCTTCGACTCTACTTTACTCCCAGGAATAGGCACAAAACTGTGGAATTTTTGATTTCCAGGTATTGTTTTGGCGTTATTATACAGCTCTTAGAGTTCTTCTGACATTTTGTTGTGCTTTTCAGTGAATATGTAGCAGAAAATTAATTTTGTGATATATTTATCAGTTTGTTCAACTGTCCAGTTATATAACTCTTGGGGACTTGTTATGGTATTTCCATAGTCGCGAGTAAGCTTAGCCTTTTGCCATTCGCTTGAGAGTGCCAACAATAGCATCACAGGGTCCTTTTCCATGGGACGCTGCACAGTGGCGGGTCTTCAAACAAAGGTCGGACAAAACCTCAAATGTTACCTAATTTGGCTGAAAATCACAATTTAAGCAAATTTTGAGGTGCTGAGCTCATTTTTGATGTCAAAAGTCATAAAATATTAAATGCATTTTTCCATACAGTGTCATTGAACCTTTCTTATAACTATGATCCCGTTTTCATGATAGATTTTCCGTTACTGTTCACCAATGTCAGCAATATCATAAAAAATGAAGAACACTACTTTAAATCCATTGTATAACGTGTTGGTTTACTGTAGATTGTCTAACTATTTTACACAAAACACCATGCACCTGCATATCAGCAACAAAGCTTCAAAATCTCCTTAAAATTTTTTGCGCACCTAGGCGCAGAACGAGACAATGATATTCGAGAAGTAGAGGTTATTTCCCATAGAATGTATGCTATGTGACCGTTCCGAAATGATTCTGAAATTTGTACAGAATACATTAGTGAAAAAAGTATTTTTGATCTGACCACCTCAAACATATTTAAACTAAAAAGTCATAGTTCCAAGCAAATTTACCAAATGTATTTTATTCACCAAGCAAATTCTTTCATTCTTCTACACAATGAAACTAGTTGTGCTAAAATCGGACCAAAATCAAAAGAGCAACATGCATTTGAAGTGAACAGAGCAATGGTGGTTTCGGAAATGAAAATCATTAAAAAGTCCGGACTTTGCTACGTTTAAACTCATGTTAAAAATCGTGTTCTTATCCAATGATCATAAAATTTTGAATATACATCATTCAATACATGAGAAATTTAGGAAAAATATAAAATATGAATATTTCAAAAATAAATTTTTGAGGTTTTGCCCAGCCTCCAGCCACTGTGCGCTGCAACAAAATGCCATTCTGGGCTTAAGGTTGGAGAGAGAATCGGCAAAAATCAAAAACGAAAAAAGCAGTTTTTTCCACACCGATCAATCAGCAGTACTGTAACAACATTTTACATAAGCTGATTGATTTTTATGAAGATCTAACACTCGGTGTGGAAAAAAAACTGCTTTTCTCGTTTTCGATTTTGGCCCATTCTCTCTCCAACCTTAACTCATACTTTGACTGGAATCTACACAAGCTTGCAAAGTTTTTCTTATTTTTGTATTGTGCTGCTGCTCCATCAGACATAAAATGAATTTTAGAAAAGTGTGTCAATTGTTTCATAAAATTTATCAGAGAGGAATAAATGAACCGCAGTCTTCAAGTCTTCCAGTCTCCATTCAAGTTTTTTATGAATATATACCAAATTCGTTACTGATACTTTTTGCATGTATCAGGCAACTAGCAGCTGGGAAAATGGATTCTGAGATGATCATGACTTTCATTGGTTTAGTTTTCGATAAAAGTACACTGAAGAAAAAAAATCAGTTTGAACAAGGTAAAGTTTTTTTCAAATAACTTTTTTTTTCTCAAAAGTGCCCAACATGCATTTTTGACGGTAGGTAGGGAACATAATTATCTATCTTGGAACAAAATTTCATCCAAATCAAAAATGGGTTTTTTTTTGTGAATCGACTTTAAATTTTTAAAATCGATTTTTTTAGTGTAGGAGTCAATCAAGAATTTTGTCAATATTTTTATTCGAAAATTTGACTAATTTTGTGAAAACCACTCCTACAACATTTTTTTGTAGGATTTATCATTTTTAGACTATAGCCATTTGAAAAAAAATGGGAAAAAAAAGTTTAGCCCTTTTCAAAAGACAGTCTAGATCATTTTTGGAAAAACAAAATATGCGAAGTGGCTATTTGTGGCAAAGTCTTCATGTACAGAAAGTTTCATTAGAATCTGAAAGGATGCTGCCAACATTTGTTCGAGTTGGCGCGAAATTCGTCAATTTTATGTCATTGTGCATGTAATGTATATGTTTCATGTAAAATCAAACGGAGCACGGTTATATTTCGTAATTTACGGTTTGTTAAATTCTGTCATGCTTGCAATTACGTCAACGATAAAATTCATATTTTTTGGTGTGTATGTTTGAGTGTTTCTCTGCATGAGCAATATCAAAATAATATGCTATTAAATACGAAAAATTCTCTTAGACGAACGAAATAAATTCGTGCGACCAAGATTGCGACCAAGATTGTCCGAGATTGTTCGCAATATACACAAACGTTTATTAAAATAAACAAAACATTTCGTTCCAGTCACGAAAAGTAATGTCGTTATCAACGATAACATTCGTGCAGTGTACATTTAATGTGTCAAATTTACGAAAGCTTTCGTTCAGCATGCGGCTAGTGAGGAATTCCACGAAAATCCGTCCGAAAATAGTTAAAATCCTGATCGACCATCTTGGATTCCCATGAAACTTTACACATTTCATCGGCATGGAAGATTAAACATTTTCCACAATCAGTAAGATTATTTTGACTCAAGAGCAATTTTTTAAAACGGCGTAAACATTTATACGTGCATAAATTTCATTTTTTTGTTCAATTACTGTATTTTATACAGCAAAACTTTCTGAGGACGAGTTTGAGAGAATAATTTAATAGATAATATAAATTATTATTTATTTAGTAATATCTTGTAATAATTATTCATCCCGATCTGACTTTCGGTTTCGGAGCTATAGGTTGGTTAGTGCGGTCACATACGATTTCCCATATACCTATAGCATCATAATACTTACTTTTGCCTCTCATATAGAAATGTTTTGCCATTATTCTGAAAATCGTTAACCTAATCCAAACCATTTTTTTACTTAAATAGGTATTCTGGATTTCAGTAAGAGCATGTGGCGAAGGTTACTCCCCCACATTTCGCACAACCATTCCCTGAACCCATCAGTGTCCCCTCAGATACCTCTCCATCATACCCCCCTTAAACTACCATCGCACTCACCTCATACAAACCAATAACTCACTCATTCCCATCGCCTTCACCCACCAAGCATGCATTACCAAAAAGTTAGGGGGTTGTTGCTGTGAGTTTTTCATCCTCCTCACACATCCACCCTCGCATGCCAAAATACTAGGGAGACACCATCGAATTTATGTTGATTAAGCTAATTAAGTATGATATATTTTTTTGTTTCAAATACTCAGCGTCGTAGTTCGTAGATAGCGAGCCATTGTATATAGGTGTTCAAAGAATATAATGGACATTTCCACAGTTACATTGAACAATGGAATCATAGTTTGGAGAAATTAGAAAACCACAATTACATTACTAGCTAAATTAAAACAAATTTTATTACATACAGAGAAAAGTCCTGATTAGGCATGTTAAAACAACGCAAAACCTTTCTAAAAGATCCAGAAATTTCTTCTTCTTCTGTATATTTTTCGTCGGCCTATTTCCGCTACGAGGCCAAACACCGACCGCCAGAGAGGTGACACTCCCACTATCTGGACTGGATATCGACCCATCAACTCATAGACCGGGGACCAACGGCTTTACTTCCCTTCCGAAGGAAGGCGTGACCTCAGATTTTTCTCACCTCTAAAAAATCTCAACGACCTCGACTGGAATTGAACCCAGACCAACTGGGGTGAGTGGCGGTCACGCTTACCACCCAACCATCGGCGCCGTCATCCAGAAATTTAAAAGTGTCTCCTGTTTGTTCTTGTGTTGCGAAAAAAAAACAACGAAGAACACAATCAAGTGAACTTCTGTGACATAACTACCAAAACTTTCCACCGAACGCAGCACCATCTATATTTCATTGTTTGCATTCTCAGATCGGTACGCATTATGGCAAGTGCATGCGATCACTGCGCGAAAACCGTCAAATCAGACGACGACTTTGTCGAGTGCATGGGCTTTGGTGTGGTGCATATGCAATGTGGGAAACAACTTAACAAGCCGTTTTTGGAAAAAACTTGCGTAAAACCCAAATTTATTTTGGATGTGCAATGAATGTGTCAAACTGATGAAGTTCGCTCGCTTTCGCGACACCGTTTCTTCGCTTTGATGTGTTATCGCTACCATAGCTGGGAAAACGGATGACGTCTGTGCATAACTAAAGGCCGAGTTATCCAAAAATAACCAGCGAATTTCGCGTCTCGGTTGGGTCAGTTTTAACAGCTACTCCAGTCCGACTAAACTCCGGTACCTCTCGACCACCCCAGAAACGTCGTCGCGAGGATGGCACTGATCCGAGCGATATTCTTGTTGACGGTCGAAAGCTAGTCGATAATAGCAACATTGTTAGGGTTCCACCGTTGCTCTGGCTATATCTTTCCCGCTTTTATCTCAGCGTTAGCAAGGAGACTGTCGAAAAAATGTCCAAAGAAGGACTAGATTGTAACGAGGAGATAAAGGTTATTCCGCTTGTTAAAAAGGCATAGACGTCAGTACTTTGAACTTCATATCCTTCAAAGTTGCAGTTCACCCAAAGTACCGTGATGCAGCTCTTAACCCTGACACATGGCCGCAAGGTATAGGGGAGACCGAGGAGGGTTGAAACATTTTTTTTGTTTTTGTTAGATAAATCGACGATTGTTTATTTTTAAATTTTTTACTTCTGTTTTTGCTTTATCAAATTACATTAGAATAACTGATACAAATCAATAACAAAGCATCAATATATTAATTTTTGAAACAGTGTTCTCTTTGTTTCAACTCTCCACATACCGAGGTAAGTTGAAACAGCAATGAATATGAGTTGAAACAAGTAACCAGTTATTTTAAATATCATCAAAACGTTTTCTAAAGCATCAAATGTTACAATTGTTTCATTTTTATTCGTTCACACTAAGATAATTCCTTGAAATGACATGTATCCTTATCATTATTTTTCACAGTGGATATCTACGTATAAATTGACATTTGTTTTGAAACTAATGTTAGATTTTGATTACAAAAGCAGGAATTTCTGAAACCCATTTTTTCATTTATTTAGTTATGCATTATTTTTCAACTACTTCCTCTAGAACATTCTGAAACACATTTGATATAACCAGCGATATTATTTATGACTACAAGTGATATGGGTTTATGAAAACAGGTAATTTAGTATCCATATCGGAAGTATTTGGTTCATTTTGAATTATGGTCACTTCGATCCAAGCTTCAGAAGCTGATAGGAGTAAACAATTAGAACAAATGCATATTCCGTGGTTATAAATGGCCTAGATCTAATAAATTGAGAACGTTCATCACTGTTATCAATTCAGGAAAGAAGAATCTTTATTATTATTATTTGTTCAGGAACGTTTTTGTGATTATAACATTACCATAAGACTAGAAGTTCATCATCGAGGAAAGTTGAAACAAGGTGTTTCAACTCTCCTAGGCCGAGAAGAAAGGCTTGATACACAATTTACAATTTCTACATCGCAAAGATAGAAAGAAACGCATACAATTAAAAAATGTTAACTCTTAGACTATATAATAGTGATATTTTCATGATCACTTAATATCCTATTTATACCAATTTGAAGAAAAAAAAAACGAAAACTTACTTTTGCTCATTTTTTGTAGTGTGTTTACCGTAAATACTCAACCACACATTTAACGTATTTGGCGTGTAATGCAGGGTTTATGGGCACGATATAAATAAAACAACTGCATTATTGTTTTATCCCTAGCGGTACTGTTTCGCTAGTAATGAGCACTGTTTCAACTCTCCTCTGTTTCAAATCTCCTGCCAAAGAAAGTATAGCACTAAATGATAACGCAGACGAAATATTCGGCTACACCCCCAAATAGTCAAAATCCCATAAGTCATGTGATTCCTATTACGCGGGTACCGCGCAGTAGGAATCCGCGTAGCAGGAGACTCGACTGTACACCACTTTTAGTACCGAACAACATGCCGCCGAGAAAAAATTGCCCACCATTTGTAGCTAAGTTGCTCCACGCTGAACGTCACCGCTTACGGATTTCGTACAACGCACAGTGGTTCCATTCCTTAAGAGAGGCGGTCATAAATATATTTAATGCAAATTTTGATACTAAACTGCATTTCTATAGTAAATTTGGGTCGCAGAATTCAAATTTCGCAATAAAAAATCGGTTATATGCACCTAACAGTGTAATACGGCTTTTCTTATTACATTAAGATTCACATTTACTTTTTTTTGTTCCAGAATTTTTTTTAGTATCGAATAGTACAAGTTGTGCTGCGCTGGTAAAAGATAAATAGTTATTCATTGAAAGTTCTCTAAATTGTAGCTTCTGCACCTGAACGCAAATATTATGATATCGTCTTCGGTGAGCATAATATCTCGAATTTTACATAAATCGTGTATTTTTACATTTCTTATAAAAGAAATGTATAGAATTCGCTCAAACTTTCAAGATTTTTTCCGAGGCCCGGAGGGCCGAGTCTTATATACCAATCGACTCAGCTCGACGATTTGGGACAATGTCTGTGTGTGTGTGTGTGTGTGTCTGTGTGTGTGTGTGTATGTAACGGACAAATTCTCATTCGTGTTTCTCAGCAATGGCTGAACCGATCTTATCCAAACCAATTGTAAATGAAAGAACTAAAAAACAGTATGAACGCTATTAATTTGTTTTTGATTCTGATGTTTAGTTTCCAAGATATGAATGTTTGAATGTGTAAAAATGGCGTTTTTTGCAGTTTCTTGGAATTATTTGCCGAAGTTGACAATATAGATTAACAATTTATATGTTTTTAGATAGCTTTAACAAATACCTTTCGAACAAGCTATAGATTGTTGAAATCGGACTATTATCAAAAGAGATATTTAACATTAAATGCGGACGAAAGATTTTTATCATTTCCCATTGCCAGAAATATGACCAAAAACATGTAATCTATTTTTAACGCCAAAACGGCTTATTTTAGGTCAATAGTATCTTCGGAGAATTTAATGGAGGCAATATGCCCTTTCTTTTGGTATTGTGCTTTTGCTGATTAATCCCCCTATGAGTGAGATATTTTCACAAATTTTCTTGGAAGTGATTATATCGAAATGATGTCTTCAGCAAATTTGAAGCTCTAACTTTTGCGAATAACTTTACTGAAGACTTCAAATATCTATTTTGAATACTTTAAAAGTTATGGCTTCTTGTATGTGGATTACTCTTTGTCGCCTATTTATTGTTCAATATAGTAATAATCCATTGAAATAAGCCAAACATTATTTCGATAAAACGAATTTTGTATTTCATTTTTCTATCTACAACCGCTAGAAATAATCACCCAAAACTTCCAAGTTGTCTGGAAGGAACTTGATAACTTATCAGTGCAAAAATGTTCATTTGTGCGAACCTTCTGACTGCAATTTTTCTAACTCATGACCATCGGATCGATCTGAAACATATCGGAAAATGAAAAGCGAAATAAATGACTCCAAGCAATGGCGTTGCCAAGAGAAGGTTTTGGGGTTTAACACCATACAACGCACCCCCCCCCCCCCCCCACACCCAAAAAAAATTGGATTGAAGTTGAAAATTTATTGATGCAGACTGATTCAATTCAATACTACAATAACAATTATCTGATCCGTACATTGATATCCTGTTGTTGTAAACATCATGAGGACTTTTAATAAATTGTCGGAATGGGGTCCTGATATGTAACTGATCTATTGGTCTTGATTTCACAGTTGTCTAATTGCATCAATATCAAAATCCTGCCTGAAAACATTCCAATAGAAAATTCCAGAGTTCTGTAATCAATCATAATCCTCAGATTTCTTTTCAAATTGAGCTCGTTTTTGTAGAGATGTACTGTAATAAGGGTCTTTATTTAATAGGAAGTGAAGTTAAAATTGATTTAATGTCTATGAAACATAGAACAGCTCACCAAAAAAATGCATAACTTTCAACATTTGCTAAAATGTTTTTGCCTTTCTCATTCACTCTAAAATTCGTCAATCTAATCCCGACCGGGAGGGCCGAGTATCATATGCCAATCGACTCAGTTCGTCGAGATCGGAAAATGTCTGTGTGTGTATGTATGTGTGTGTGTGTATGTGTGTGTGTGTTTTTTTAGATTCCTTAGAACGATTGAAAGCGACAATAGTTTGATTTTTCGCAAAATGGCAACGCTGAACATTTCATAAAAATCGTTACAAAATTCCTTTTGTAAAAAAAGTGCATTAAAATGAAATCCTACGTACGACGCTGGAGAAAGCAATTTCGAAAACACAATGAAAATTTTAGAACGATGAAAAAATATTTGTTTGAGTTTTATTTTCGGTCACCGCAAAAATGGGGTTTAGACAAAAACACAATTAAAGCTCAGGGTATACAGAACAAGCGCTGCGGCAAAATTGAAAATTTGTGTATTCATATGTTATTGCCGCCTTTCATATTTGGACATATAACTTTTAAGATCCTAATGCATATTTTATGCACATGAATAAAAATTAGATCCTTTTAAAAATTCCACTTTTGTTAATAAGGGTGTGAATATTACAAAGTACTTGTAAATATTATCAAAGACTTAGGCGTTAGGATTAGTGATAATGACTCCAATCAAAATCCTTTTTTCAACTACTAACTATTGTGAGTCGAAATATGGCGCTCACCACGAGGTCACTTTCAGAAAAGGTCGATATAGAAATAATCGCGTTGAGGTAGCGTATTTTCCAGAGCTGCAGTTTCAGTTCTAGAGGCCCACCACTGTCCCATGTCAGTGGCAGATCCAGGGGCAAGGGTTCTGGGGTCCGGACCCCCTCCGAAATTTTTTAATTGTTGATAAATTTTAAATTAGTTTAAATTTTATATTAGTTTTAAGACTCAAAATCATACCAAACCAAATTTGATCACCAAAACTGATGCTCATTAAATAAGGTTATTACGTATTACGAAATGTACAATATTCATTCCAAAATATAAATTTCAGACCCCTCCCGAAAAAAAAATACTGGATCCGTCCCTGTCCCCATGTAGTATGTGTTATCAAAAACATCGCGAAACATCATGTTGTAAATATTCTCAATCGTTATAATATCCTAAGAGAGTGTTAAGTGTTATAAGAAATGTCTCATCACACTGTTAGGTGGATTAAACTCGTTTTTCCCTTTAAAATGATGGTTTTCGTGAACAAACAATGTGTTTTCCTACAATAAAAATTATCCCATAATAAAAAAACTCCGAGTACCAGCTATTTTAAAATGGAGAAATACTACTTGTACTTGAGAACGTAGTTGTAATACCAAGTGGAGTGAGAAATTTGCCTCATACATCAAAGATTCCGTAGTGACATGTGTTTCAAAGAGAAGCGTCAAATAAATCGATTTAACTCAAGTTCTAATGATTCGATCGATAAGAAATTTTGGGAAAATAACAAAGAAGCTATATAGTTTCGAGATCAGTAGTAATTATTATCGTAATATATATTGAAAGTCTGATATAAAGTTTTTCGTCTTGCATTATCCCGTTAAACATGTACAACATCTTAGATTTTCTAGGCATTCTGGGCGCAGAGATGCGCAGCTGAAGCCTAGTTTAAGTGGAAGTGGAATGTCTGACGACCATTTTGAAAAGAAGTTCGGGAAGGATATCGAGGGACAAAGTTAGTTAAAGTCATATTGAAAATTTTTAGGTTATTTTTTTCTATTACTTATGCAAATAAACCCATATTTCTGCTCTCCTTACACTCCAAAAACTGAAAATTATCATTTAATACAAAGCTAATAGTAGTGTTATCTGAAAAAAATAGACTATTAAAAATTACAGATCGACAAAAACATTTTTCTGGCGAGCAATCGATTATCGATATTATTTACATTATCGGTAAATAACGAGCCACCCTATGCATTCTTCTATTTACTAAGAAAACCAGTTCAGTATTGACAAAATTAATTATGAAACTATAAAATATACATACAGAACGATGTAATCGCAAGATAAAAACACGCCTTCGCCGAAATTTTTAAACGATAATGAATGGAATTGCGACAAGCAAGCGTAGTACACATTTATTCAGCATATAACTTTGAATTCAAAGCGATGAGGTATTTATAGTCCATAAAAATTAAGTGATGGATAATTACATACTATGATAAAATGCAAAATTAACATTGTTCAACACACGTTCCATTTTTTCGTTAAGTTATATTCATTAATCTTGGTGACAATATAGTTCCTACTGCCTTGGAGGACCAAAACCTTTTTAATTCATTTTGTTATAAACAATTGTTTCAAAAATATACAAAATAGTAAGCTTTTCGGATCGGATAAAATAAAGAACAATCTGTTCATACCGGCTTGAACCTTCGTTCGAACCGGTCACAAATCTTGATAGCTCCTGGTTTACCTAGAGTTTTTCAACAGCAACAGTCTTTCTCAAGACTACCTACTTTTTCTACTCAATCAGTCTTTTTCAAGACTAAAACATTTTTCAAGACAATTCAGCCTAAAGAAATATTTAATCCTTCCGACATGCCTGGGTCCTCCCAGAAAGGCCGTGTGCCAAAAATTAAAGCTAAACGGAAAAGGGTATCTTCTCCACCCGAAAATTCAATTGACTGCAGCAACTCATTCGATGTTTTATCCGAATGTAACGCTGATGAAATTTCTAAATTTCCTCGCTTTGTGCATAATGCCAATGAGAAGAAAACGCAATCACCTCCGCCTATAACAGTGATGATCTCCGACTTCAAAGCCTTTCGAACTGAGCTTTCGACGTTCCTTCCGGACGTGAAAGTCTCTTTTCAGATTGGCCGAAGAGAAGAATGTCGAGTTACATCGGAAGAGTTGATTGGCCACAAACGACTACTCCAGTATCTTACGGAGAAGTTATATAAATTTTATTCATATGATTTCAAGACAGCTAGTCCATTCAAGGCTGCCTTGAAAGGGCTACCACAAGGTCAAAGTTTGGATGAAATATCCAACGAATTAAAAAATTTACTTGGCTTTTCTCCTTCACAAGTTATTCTTATGAAGAGAAAGGCTAGCGGCGATAACACGCCAGTACGCTCTGGAATTATCCAGGAGCTTTATTTAATTCATTTTAACCGTAATGAGGTTAATAATTTGCAAATATTTGAAAAATCACATTTTATGTTCCACGTGCGAAAAAAGTGGGAACATTATAGACGACATGAAGGCAGAATTCAAAATCTGACCCAGTGTCGTAGACGCCAAGGTTTTGGGCACGGCACAAAAAATTGTCATTTGGATTCCAAATGTATGATCTGTGGTGATAAATCGCACACGAAAAATACTTGTCCGGTGAAAAAAATACCACAAAAAGTTTCAAAGGCGCTAATTGTAGCGAAAATCATAAATCGAATTTTTGGGGTTGTCCTGTTCGAGAAAAAATTATAAATTCTCGTTCAAGACAACAAAAACAACAAATAAAAAATGTACCTACTTCTTCAGCTACACATCAAAAAGACACGTCCAAACGTGTTAATCCGATTCAAAATAGATTAACAACTTCTTCTACTTCCGTCACACCATCGTACAATGGTGTGTCATCTTATGCTTCAGTGGCAGGTAACAAGGCCAAAATAACGGCTACCGTTACCGCGCCTATAAACTCGTTTGCACCCAACGCTTCCTTTAGTCCAATGGATCTACGTAGCGTAACGGAAGAAAAATTAAAATACCTGCAAGACTCTATGTTCCCTATGATGATTGCTATGTTAAATTCTACCTCCATGTTTGAAGCTTTTCAAGCGGGGTGGAAGTTTGCTACCATAATTGTAATGAAATTAAAGTTTAACAATGACTTTAAATAATCATTTAAATTTATGAAATTGGAATGCTCGTTCATTAAAAACGTGCGAAGACGAATTTTTCAACTTCTTGAGGATACATAATATGCATATAGCCGTTGTGACCGAAACTTTTTTTAAATATTAAATTGAAGAGTAACTCTAATTTTGTTATTCATCGTTTTGATCGAATTGTTGGATTCGGCGGAGGAATCGCAATAGCGGTTAATCGCAGGATCAAACATTCCGTTACGCCGTCTCTTGACACCAAGGTGATTGAGAGTTTGGGTATCGAAGTTGAAACTGATCTTGGTATCATTTTTATTGCTGCAGCCTATTTGCATTTTCAGTGCACTGGCGAGAAAATTAATTTCTTGAAAGGAGACTTATAGAAACTTACAAGAAATCGGTCGAAATTCTTCATAATCGGTGATTTTAACGCCAAACACCGAGCCTGGAATAATGCTCAAAGCAATTCCAACGGTAAACTATTTTTTAATGATTACTCTGCTGGTTATTATTCAATTTTGTTCCCGAATGGTCCTACGTGCTATTCGTCTATAAGGAATCCATCAACAATTGATTTGGTTTTGACAGATCAAAGTCAACTTTTATAGCGAATTGATTACACATGCTGACTTTAATTCTGATCATCTTCCAGTAACTTTTTCACTTTCTCAAGAAGCTGTTTCCAATCCCATTAGCTCAGTGTCCAATTATCACAAAGCGAATTGGGAAAGGTACAAAACTTATATTGAGAATAATTTTAATCGCGACCATGATTTACAAAATAAAGCTGACATTGATACGACATTAAAAATTTAAGTAATTCTATAGTTGATGCTAGAAATTTATCTGTACCAACAACACAGAAAAAATTTAATACTCCTATTAATGACGACGATCTTCAACTTCTGATTCGCTTGAAGAATGTTCGAAGACGTCAATATCAACGTTCTCGTGATCCTGCTATGAAATGTATCTATCAGGATCTACAAAAAGAAATTAAGCATAGATTCACACTCTTAAGAAATGAAAATTTCGCGAAAGAGGTTGAACAAATCAAGCCAAATTCTAAACCTTTCTGGAAACTATCTAAGGTTCTTAAGAAACCTCAGAAACCAATTCCAGCTTTGAAGGAAACACACCACATACTTCTTACAAACGAAGAAAAAGCTCAAAAACTTGCTCAGCAGTTCGAAAGCGTCCATAATTTTAATCTCAACGTTGTGAGTCCTATTGAAACCGAAGTGTTACAAAAATATGAAAACGTTTCAAATCAAGTATTGTCTCTAGACGATATTGTTGAAACAAACTATGATGAGATCAAATCCATCATGAAAAAGTTAAAAAAATATGAAAGCTCCAGGTTATGATGGAATTTTCAACATTCTTCTTAAAAACCTTCCCGAAATCACCATGAGATACTTGGTCAAAATATTCAACAAATGTTTTGAATTAGCATACTTCCCTGAAAGATGGAAAAATGCCAAGGTTATTCCTATTTTGAAGCCAGATAAAAACCCAGCAGAAGCATCTAGCTATCGACCAATTAGTTTACTCTCTTCGATTAGTAAATTATTTGAAAAAATCATCCTAACTAGAATGATGTCACATATCAATGAGAATTCTATTTTTCTTCCTGAACAGTTTGGATTTCGTATTGGACATTCAACTACTCATCAACTTGTGAGAGTAACTAACATGATAAAGGCAAATATCTCAGAAGGCTATTCCACTGGAGTTGCTCTTCTAGACATCGAAAAAGCTTTCGACAGTGTTTGGCACAATGGATTAATTGCCAAAATGTGGGATTTCAATTTTCCAATTTACATAATAAAGATAATTAAAAATTATCTTAATAACCGTACTCTACAGGTTTTTATCAGAATTGTAAATCTAATAAGCTACCCGTTAAAGCAGGCGTCCCTAAAGGATCAAGCGTCGCACCAATCCTATACAATATTTTTACCTCTGATCTTCCAAATCTACCTACAGGCTGTAAAAAGTCACTTTTCTGTGATGATACTAGCATCTCAGCCACTGAGAGGAGTCTTCGTATTATCTGCAGTCGACTGCAACGAAGCTTAAATATTTTCAATGATAACCTGAGAAATGGAAAATTTCGAATAATTCGACAAAACACTATTGATTGTGTTTCCGCATAAGCCAAGAGCTTCTTATCTCAAACCAAATAATAACCATATTATTAAATTTAATGGCTTGAATTTAACGTGGTCAGATAAAGTTAAATACTTGGGTTTGATTTACGATAAAAAAACACTTTTAAGGATCACATTGAAGGAATCCAAACAAAATGCAACAAATATATAAACTTTTTATACCCTCTTATAAATAGGAATTCTAGGCTCTGCCTAAAGAACAAACTATTAATTTATAAACAAATATTTAGACCGGCAATGCTATATGCAGTGCCAATCTGGTTGTTATGCTACTAGGAAGAAAACGCCTCAAAGGATTCAGAATAAAATTCTGAAATTGATTTTGAAGCGTCTTCCCTGGTTTAGCACAAATGAGTTGCACAGACTTGCAAACATAGAAACATTAGAAATTATGACGAACAGTATTATAAGCAACTTCCGACAAAAATCATTGCAATCTTCAATTGCAACGATTAGCTCTCTTTATAGTTTATAAGTTAGTTTATAAGATTTGTTTAGCTCCTTATTTAGAAGACAAGTAGGTTTAAAACATCCTACTGAAAAAAAATATTTAACTGCGAAAGCATATTATAACTTAATAATAATTAACTGAATCATGTAAACAATAGGGATGAAAAGTCACCCCTTGTGGCTGAACACCCAATATACTAAATTAGAAATGTAATGCAAACAAAACAATATAATCAAATAGAAAATAATATAAAAAAACATAAAAAAAAGTCATCTAATCGCACATATAAGCATGAACGGTTTGAATATAGTGGCTTTAAATTGAGGGGGAAGGACCATTTTTCGCTGCTTTGATGTAATTTTTTGAATTTGGGGAATCATAAATTGGCTGTTTGAATAAATCAGGATCTATAAAAGTACAGTATCCTAAAAATCTTCAACATATGGTTTGTTGCGAGATATATTTGATTTGATGAAAAAAATTCAGTAATTTTCGTAACAATTTAATAAGTTAAAAAAGTGATGGTGGGGTAAAAGTGCGCATAACATATCCGCCCCAATAAAAAGACGCGAATGAAGCTTTTTATATAAAAATTGAACTAATTCTTCCATGGTTTAAAGAAGGGACCAGCATCTTCAATAACTGCGAGCTCACCGGTCAAATTACGACCGATATGAGCGGTTTAGGAACAAAAGAACCAGCATAACTGGTTCAAAGGGAAAATATAGAGTGCCGAAAGCTCAGAGTAATTAAAAAAGAAACAAAAATCTATGAATATGTAAATAAAGATGTATTTCCAATATAAATAGCATATTCGCAATAATTCTTGTAGCGATCCACCCAACTATGACAAATAATGATGTTACGATGTTCAAGTTTTTTCAACATAATGGACAACTGAACAACATCAACCGAGGCAGAGGGAGGAGTACTTTTTAGTTATGAATGAAGAGTAAGAGGGGATGGATATCCTAAAATTGATTAGTTTAATTTATGGGTGGTAATAAATCGGCTATTTAATCAGTACGCACTTTTGCCTCGTGCTATGCGCACTCTTGCCCCGACCATGGGGCAAAAGTGCGCATTTGAGTATTCATAAGAAAATAATTATTTATCGGATTACAAGCAAAACCAAGAGAAATCCAGTATTACGTTTTAAGGATGTGTGATGAGAGTATTAACCTGTAATCATACCGATTTTCTAGTGCTTTTCTACCAATAGTTATTTTACGAAAACTGTAAGGTGCGCACTTTTGCCCCGCTTACTCTACTATAATAAAATGCAAACTTAACGTTGTTCAACACACGTTCCATTTTTTTTTCGTTAAGTTATATTCATTAATCTTGGTGACAATATAGTTCCTACTGCCTTGGAGGACCAAAACCTTTTTAATTCATTTTGTTATAAACAATTGTTTAAAAAATATACAAAATAGTAAGCTTTTCGGATCGGATAAAATAAAGAACAATCTGTTTCTCATGACAATTTAATTTCTTGTTACTTTAATAAACTCAGTGAATTAGATCTCAATATCATTGCTAAAATATTATTTTCGCTAAACCCATCTGGATTTGATTTTACTATGCCTCTCCATACTACCAAAATATTGGATCTTCCATCGAAATTGTAATTTCTCCTGATTTGGGTGACACGTTTGAGAAATTTTGACTCCATATAATTTAATGGGTACCTAGAAACCTATGAAATTATATCGCGAATCGCATACATTTCATTGATAAGAAATGTAAAAAAGTTAATTTAATTTAAAGTCTCTTCAATTAATTATTACAGATTACAAAATAATTTAACCGTCTTCTGCGAACCCCCACAAATATTTAATAACTCGAACTAATTTTAAAACGATTTCGAAGGCTAAAAATTATCCACATGCATCTTTTGAAATTTCTGCTTTGAAATGTGTCAACTTTTTCTCCGTTTTTGCTCTCGCGCGTACGCCAAGCTTACGGTGCCCGGGAATAATTAATGTTTATTTTTCCGAAACACACACTTATAGGATGATGATGCTGACGCCGCGTTTCGCTGCTGGGAGCGCGAAATTTCCCTCATGCATACCAGCCAAACGAAGCATATGAAAGTAGAAAACTTTTTTCAAAGGGGGAAAAATTTGGATAAAAATTAATTAGCAGGGCTTGCACCGCTCAATTAAACGACACCATAATTGGATGATGTATGTTGGCCTTCGCAAGCGAGATTAATTCCGGGCGTAATTGCAATTTCTCGGTATCGACTATAATTTTTTTTTAACGGGAAGCTTATCGTCTATCGAAGAATGACAACTTTAAACTTCCAACTGCCACGAACACTTCGACAATCACCCATCTCTGATTGTAGCCTGGGTGTCTTCAAAGAAGTCATAAACCACTCTACTCGAAAATTAGCTGCGATTTTCAATTCGCAGCAAAACTTCCATTCACTTTCACCATCGCGCAACGGAAGTTATATTTGCAATCGTTTTCCCGCGTCCACTCAACGACGAACGCTCGAGTGGAGCCACTCAAGTACGCCCGAAAGATGAAATTGGTTTTGAAGCCAGCAACTGATGAAATGAAGGGAAAATGCTATTCTACAAAGCAGCTCCTTGCCTCGTTCTACTTCTGGACGCTGCTGGCTGACAACTTGTTGGATACTGCTCGTTGCGAAGATTAGTCAATTTATGGGGGAAATCCCATCGGTAGTTTCGTGGTAGTTGAATAATGGCTGTAACAAATGGATAAGATTCACATTCAAATCAGATACCTAGTTGATACCCACTCCAAAAATAGTACGGTTGATAATGTGAAAATAGCGTTTAAATCATTTTTACTCCCGCCTACTCTGCAACCTTCGTAAATTTCCTTTCAAAATCTTCCGATTCATCTCCCGTTTTAGATCTATTGAAAAAAAAAAATAATTATTCAACTTGAAAGTGCCATTCGCTGCCGTCAAATAATGAGAACTTTTGCAACGGAGCGGAAATTTTCACTGTACCAGAGCAGCTGGAAAAGATCATCCTTAGCCTTCGCGCCTTATAGATGTGCCCAAGTTGATAGGCAGGGAGGAAGGAAGGTACCTACCCGAATCCTCGAAATAGCTGTCAAAACAGAAAGAAAGCACTTTCCGCCGCTGCAACCACCACGGGGTGGCGGTCGCAATGAAAGCGAGAGTTTTCAATGAAAAATGAGCAAAATTGGATGCCATGAGAGATTGAATCAATTTCGACAACGCCGCCGCGCGCGGGTCTTTGTGCGTTGGCATTCGAGCGCACTGGTTCTGGCGGAAAGTTGGCTCCCGGGCCGGGGCTAAGTACGTCGCTCATTCTCGCTGCCTACGAGAGCCTTTTTTTAGACCAGGGCGTATGTTGATTCTTTGTGCGGGTTTTCAATTTGCATAAGCCAAGTAATCATCAGACGAAAGGAAAAATTACAACGGTGTGAGGGTCGTGGAAAAGAAGGTCACGATTTGCGAACCTGCCGCGTATTGTTGTTTGCCTAGTAGGTGGGGTTGACGTTATTTGGAAAACAATCTGACAAATGTAATCTGATGTGACAGGGTCTAGAACATCATTTGAATGAAGAGATAAATCGACGATTTCGGTAATGATTTTGCCTTTTTGATCTAAAAGTAGACGCGAACGCAAAAAATAGATTCGCTTCAGTTCGAGTTTTCATCAATGAGTTTGTACAAATTGATGTTCGTAACACATTGAATAAGTTCCACTTTCGATAATTACCTTTCGATTCGGACTTTGTTGAAATAACACGTGTCGATGACGCGTTTCGTTGGGGTGGTAACCGTGACGTGACCGAGGTAGTGGCGAGCGGATATTTGCTGCACCCTTTCCAGCGAAGTGGGACCGCAAAGGGGTTTTAATTTTTTTTTTCCACTCTCAGTCCCACTCCAATTTACGTAATTGAGTGTCAAAAGTGTTTGAAACAATTTAAATCTCGGCCGTTCTGGGAAGTATTTGGAGTGGTTACACGGTTCTGGGTACAGCGTATAGTTTCGGCATACCAAGCACCAGCACAGCGCAGAGTCGAATTCGGTTTAAAATCAACGACATTTTTGATAATAATTTCAGTATTGAGGACAATGTGTCATTATAGGTATTTGAGAAATTTCCTATGCAAAATTATGGATTCCAATACTTTCACCAGCAACATTAATTTAAAACATGCTAACGATTTACATATATAAAGGATCAGTACAAATTTTAATGGAGCATTTACAACTTTCTGAAATGATGGTAAATTGTTAGACTCTGTTCAAACTACGAGCAATATTTGTGGCTTGCAAGGTGCATCGGAGAATACAGTGACAACTTTTAGAATGATGTGCAGTAGGCGGTTTGTGTTACTATTTCACTGCATTATCACCAGAGCATGGAAAGTGAAGCAATGAATATGAGAATGAAAGCTTCACGCTCTTTCACCTTCACGCCCGTTTGTACGGTTCGGCAAAAGTCTAAGAAGCTCACACCGGGCGGGCTTCTTCATTTGTCCAGTAGTTCATGAAGATCTGCGCCAGCTGGAAGCTATTCTTTGCGGAGCATCACCACGGTGACTGTTTCACAGGTTGCAGATATCCATGAAGCAATATGATCCAAAATAAATAATTTTGGCGAAGATGATTTTTATATGTACTGCTTTCATTGAGCATAATTTATATGTAAATAAAACATTCCATAATAATGTACATATCTACTAAAAACCCACTTATTTGGAGGGAATCTCAAAAAGCAATTTCCTAAAAGTTGTGAAGAGCTATTGTTGCCGACTTAACGCAATGAAGGCTGTTTTTCGAATGACATAAACACACAATATCAATTTATTTTAGCGAAGTAACATAAAACACATAAAACTAATGTCACAAAATGGGAGCACTGCTGTATGAAGCGATTCACATCTCTTGTCGGAGTTGTTACCAGGGATACCAAGTGTTTTTCCAAAAAATCTGTAACATTTTTTTTTTTAAATCTGGAATTGTCTGGATGGCCCAAAAATTATGATTGTTGCAATTTATTAATGAAACATATTTGTATGTTAACGAATGTATCACGGCTTACTGACAATTCGATAATTGCGCTGCCAATCTGACCATCTCAAATACTTAATTGGCAGCATAGACCATATGGAATAAAATTGCGACTCTGAGCCTTCAGTATTATGGATTGCTTGAACTTCCAGCTGATGAAAATTTGACAAAATTTTAGCTTACCTAAAAAGTTTTATTTTGAAAAGTTGTAGTTCAAAAGGTAGTTTAACCCATTCATGCCCATGTTGTTTATGGACAACAACGTTTTTAAACAGCTATAACTATTGATTAAGGCAAAGTTTGTTCACAAAAACAAGTAAGGCTAATAAATGTGACTATTGCCTTTCATTTTAGTATTAATAGTTTCAAGGACCAGCTCTAGAACTGAATTTATTGCCATAAGTCTGATTGGATTCCGATGGAGCAGTGCTGCCAGGAACATTTACGTTGACGAAGGAAAATGAATTTTTCATATATCTTCGTTATGTTGCAATATTATTGAAAATTGATAAAACTTATCAATTTAGACTGTCTTCGGCTACATTTTCTATGCAAGTGGACTATTGTGAATATTCTAGGAGAATTGTATTGAGCATTGGAAGGTAAAAATTGAGCAGGTTCTAGCACTGCGAGGGAAGCACCTATCTTTATGGAAAAAGACTTTTCGTGTTTTTTAACCCCACCGTTTTCAAGGAAAAACAGTTTTGAAACCTTACATGCACGAGAAAAAAGTTGGGCATGAAAGGGTTAAACATCAACTATGCATTCTTGTAACGTAGAGCAGTTTTCCAGACTTTATCAGGGTGCAGAGATCGTTAATGAATAATATAAAGATAAGTGGCCCTAGGTGACTTCCTTGAGGGACACCGGTTGGCATTTCAAATACGCTTGAGCATGTAGTGCCGATTCTAACAAAAGCGAATCGTTCAGAAAGGTAAGATTGTAGCCATCTGGTTGTCCACGGAGGAAATCTTAGTCGCAGCAATTTCATAAACGCAATGTTGTGCGGCACCTTGTCGAATGCTTTAGCGAAATCAAAAAAAATATTGCATCAACCTGCTGGCGCTTCTCGATGGCTGGAACAAGAAAACTTGTCTACGTCATCAAGTTCGAAGTGGTCGAGCGTTTCTTTACAAAGCCGTTTTTTCAGAACTGTGGCCAGACAATTCAGAAGCGAGATCCCTCTATAGTTTTCAATATTACGAGTATTTCCTGCCTTGTGGAGCAGCTTCTTTCCACACACTAAGGAAAGCATTTTCTGTGATCGAGCGCTTGAAAATAATGCTTACTGGTACAGAAAGCGCTCAAGCACAATGTTTAATGAACAAAGGCGGCACGCAATCCGGACCTGGCCCTTTCGACGGGTGAGTGCAGGACAAAACTCTCAGAATCAGAGACCAAAGTTTCTGTGATGGTCGTCTTCTGCTCCGATGTCGCATTTTCTTGAATGTGCACATTTATAAATCGGTAACTTTAAATCCTACAAGTTCAAGTTGCTCAACTAAATTCTTCATTACGAGCATTTCTATAACTTTGTCGAAAGCACCAACCTTCTATCTAGTCACCATAAAAAGTTAATTTTTTTTATGGTAGTAAGCCATGCCTAATTTTAATGTTTATCAGGTTGTGGGGAATATTCTTACGAACAATTCGTCTAAAGATACCCCGTGAATATATTGGATGGTTTGGCCTCTAGTGAATTAAATTCACGCTTTTGGGGCTTCCAACCGCTATGCAGCGATGTCTTTTGATGACTCCTTCTCGACAACAAACATTTACCCAATTTGTTGAGTTGAGTCGTTTGGTTCACAAGACTAGGTCCAGGCTTCTGAAAACATCTTCAAAGTTTGAGGGTTTCTGTAAGTTTCTTTTAAAATTAACGTTAACAAATCAAACCGCCCTCCCTTGAGAATATTCTGCGCACGGGCCTGGTTTGACGAATGTTGATCTACCTAGACTGCATCAAGTACCTGTGTCTGCTTCTTCAAAAACCCAACCAAGACTGCAAAGGATGGCTCCTCCTCACCTGAAGCATACTCCTCCCAAAGTTTCTGAGTAATTTCGTCCTATTTCTAAACCATCAGATGTGTCAACCAACATCGCCCCCCAACCGGTTGTCTTCTCCCCCGACTGGTCCAAAATCTTTGTATTCCACTCGAAACAGTCTATGAATTCGTGAATCGCAACTACAGACTCCTTCTTGATCCTCGCATAAATGTGCACACTTGCCTCACTGTTAAATAGTGGCTCGATGATCGGACAGTGACCAAGGAGGTCACAGACCAGTCCGGCGGAGCAACTGGTGGGACGAAGGGCCCCAAGAGAAACAGGAAGAACTAGTCACTTAGGCGGAGCGGTGAAGAAACGCTATGGGTGGCTGCTGAAAACCGGCCACAAAGATGGCTGCAGCGCTAGAGTTGACAAGAACCCCAATAGGGAAAGCACCATCCAAGCGACAGCGTCCGATAGACACGGACTCGCCCAACAATAGTGGGTGCAGGAAAGAACCGCAACCGAAAAAAAATTAAAGGGTCAAGATCCTAGACAAACACTAAAAACTGAGTAGAGCCCAACCTGCAACGAAATTGCCAAGTCGTACTCGATGGCCATTACGATTGGGTACCCTGTAAATACCCTCAGCCATGAACAGCTGAATGCTACTCGATACGCACTGATCGATAACGTCATGGTGTAAAGCTCAAGCAATACGAGACCTAAGTTTAGAAAGTGCACCTACAAACAAGGGTATCTCGAAATCGCATTGGTACAGCTAAGTGGATAGAGAATGGCACAGCTGCGATCAAGCCCTGGGAAGGCGCTTCATTGGAAGCCGTTGAAGCGTCGCAGATTCCAAAACAAGCGCTTTACATCATCTTTGTTCCACATACACTTACCTAAGATTGACCTACCTAAGTTTAACGGCGATTTCACGTGATGGTTCACTCTCCGTGCCACGTACACCTCGATGATTGCCTTCAACACAGATATTCCGACGGTTGCAAAGCTGCAGTACCTATTGCAGTCGATAGACTTTGGGAAAAGCCCGAAAACCATTCGAGTCCGTATACGTAAAAGCGGACAACTACGCATCGACCTTTGGAAGCATTGTTGAAGCGGTACGACAACAAGCGGCTCTTAAAGCGTCAGCTCTTCCGAGCTCTTTACGACCCCTCACCGATCAATCAAGAAATTCCCCAAGAAATTCACGTTTTGGTTGACGATTTCCATTGGCATGTGAGGCTTTTGGCAAAGTTAGGCGAGCCGGTCCATTATTGGGACACTCCGTTGGTTAACCTCCTTTGCTATAAGCTGGATCCAATTACGCAACGTAACCTACGATATACTGATCGAATTCCTTTATCCACGTGCCCGAATGCTGATGTCCGTTATAACCGATCTGCGATATCGGTCCCAACAACCGGTTACACCCAAGGTGGCCGGTTCGAATCCCATTCCGAAGCCGTACAAGGTTGCATACAAGGCAGCTACCATTGTATCGAGCTACAGTGCTCTACTGTGTCTCTCCTGTCTAGAGAAGCATTTCCCATTCGTTTTCGAGCTCTCCATCGAGACAGAGGTTGTTTTTTCTAGTCCGTAGTGCTGTGTGAGGCGATAAAGAATAGTGTTAATCCGCATTCAAGGTTATTTTGCCAGTTCGGTTCGGTCCTCAGTCTTTTATTCGCGTGTGAGGATTAAACAATAGCCAGCTGTATAAGCTGGATCGGTTCGTCGTTGGACACCAGTTTAAAGCTAAGTGATTTTTGTCATTTGTAACACATTTATTGCTTTCTTCCGTCTGCGCGGGCGCTGACCCCGTGCGTTGACGTTTTCTATGGTTCCCTCTCCGGATGGTCAAATGGAAGTTGAATCGGGTTCAACTTCTAAGGCTCCCCCTCGGCCCAAATGCTATCCAGAACTCTCAACTGGTCCATTTGTGGTCTTCTTTCGGCCCAAGACTAAATCACTGAATCTTCTTCAGATTTCTAGAGACCTGACGGAACGGTTCTCGGCTGTGACCGAAATTTCAAAGGTCCGCTCGGACAAGATAAGGGTGTTGCTAGCCAACTCGAAGCAGGCAAACGATATTGCTTGCTGTGAGCACTTTACGCGGGATTATAACGTGTATATTCCGGCTGTAAGAGTACAATCCGAAGGCGTCGTAACCGATGAGAGTTTGACGTGCGAGGATCTGCTGAAGTACGGGGTTGGCCGATTCAGAGACCGCTTACTTCAGCCAGTTAAAATACTTGAGTGCAAACGTTTGCACTCAGTAGTAGTTGCGGGGGATGGTTCAAAAACGTACCCCTAATCAAACTCTTATCGGGTGACCTTTGCTGGTACCGCTTTGCCAAATTTCGTCCTCTTGCACAGGGTTCGTCTGCCTGTGCGTCTGTTTGTGCCGCGGGTCATGAATTGCACAAAGTGTAAACAATTGGGTCACACAGCCACCCATTGTAGCAATAAGGCCCGCTGTGGAAAATGCGGGGAGAATCATCTAGATGATTCGTGCAGTAGGCAAGCCGAAAAGTGTCCTTACTGTGCGGAGAGTCTGCATGATATCTCGGCATGTCCCGCGTACAAACTACGCGGGGATAAACTGAAACGTTCCCTTGCGGGACGATCCAAACATTCTTTCACAGAAATGTTAAAGAATGCTACGCCACCATCCTCAGC
Organism: Topomyia yanbarensis; assembly: GCF_030247195.1. Classification (NCBI taxonomy): domain Eukaryota; kingdom Metazoa; phylum Arthropoda; class Insecta; order Diptera; family Culicidae; genus Topomyia; species Topomyia yanbarensis. Next base: position 54,706,168 of record NC_080670.1, read on the forward strand.
AAACATCTATACTCACTTGCCTCCTGACGAGGGCGAGGCTGGTAACCCACAAGAGGGAACATCTACTAGGGTGCCTAGAATTTATAGGAAGAGGAGGAACATTTCCTCTCGTAAAGTTCCTTGTAAAGGCCAGAAGGTGTCCCTTGACAGGGCTCCGAAAGTCACATCTATTGGAAGTGTTGCAACCAAACCGAAGCAATTAGCTCCTGGTCTCGGAGGATTAAGCTCAGAGAAGGAGTTCCCAGCACTTCCAGGAACATCAAAAATCCCAAGTGTTCCTTTGTTTCAGTTCGAGAGTAATTACAGCACTGGAATTATAAAACTCTCGGACATAGTGGACTGGATAATAAAAACTTTCAATATTACTGATCCTATTAAAAGTCTTATGTTAGCTTTTCTCCCTACAGTGAGAACATTTTTGAAGCAGTTGACTGCTAAATGGCCCCTCCTCTCAGCGATTGTATCCTTCGATGGCTAACTCATCGAACGAGGTCACGGATTTGATCACTGTTCTACAGTGGAATTGCAGAAGTATCATCCCGAAAATCGATTCCTTCAAAATTTTAATAAATAATTTGAGTTGCGATGCATTTGCATTATGTGAAACTTGGTTAACTTCCGACATAGATCTCAACTTCCACGACTTTAATATTATTCGCCTGGATCGAGACACCCCCTATGGAGGAGTGCTTTTGGGGATCAAAAAGTGCTATTCCTTCTACAGAATTAACCTTCCCTCGATAACAGGTATTGAAGTTGTCGCTTGTCAAGTAACAACCAAAGGCAAAAGCCTTTGCATAGCTTCCATATATATTCCCCCCAACACCGCGGTTGGGGACCGACGGCTACAAGACATCTTAGAATCCCTGCCAGCACCGCGACTAGTTTTAGGAGACTTTAACTCTCACGGTACAGCATGGGGTTGCCTCTATGATGATAACCGGTCTTCCTTAATTCAGGATCTTTGCGATAACTTCAATTTGACAATTTTAAACACGGGTGAAATGACACGGATTCCTGCTCCTCCAGCGCGCCCGAGCGCCTTAGACTTGTCCCTTTGCTCAACATCGCTGCGGTTAAATTGCACGTGGAAGGTAATTCCTGATCCCCACGGCAGCGACCATCTGCCGATTGTAGTCTCAATCAATAACGGTTCAAGGCCATTGAAATCAATCAATATTTCGTATGACCTCACACGAAATATCGATTGGAAGAGCTATGCTGCCGCGATATCCGACAACATCGAATCTACCCAAGAACTTCCTCCGGAGGAAGAGTACAGCTTTTTGACTGGCTTGATTCTCGACAGCGCGAATCAAGCTCAGACTAAGCCAGTACCCGGCGCGAACGTACAAAAACGCTCTCCTAATCCGTGGTGGGACAAAGAGTGCTCAGACGTATACGCGGAGAAGGCCGCCGCGTTTAAGACCTTCCGAGACGACGGGTTACCCGCTAGCTATCGACAATATGCGACGTTAGAAACGCGAATGAAGAGTTTGATGAAAGCCAAGAAACGTAGTTACTGGCGCCGGTTCGTTGACGGACTAACGAGAGAAACATCGATGAGCACTCTTTGGGGCACGGCCCGGCGTTTGCGAAACCGAAACAGTACTAACGAGAGTGCAGAATATTCAAACCGTTGGATATTCGATTTCGCCAAGAAGGTTTGTCCTGATTCCGCCCCGGCACAGAAGATTTACCGCGCCGCGTCTCCTCACGATAGCGCGAACGAAACACATTTTTCGATGGTTGAGTTCTCACTTGCTCTCTTGTCGTGTAACAATAAAGCTCCGGGGCCAGACAGAATCAAATTCAACTTGTTGAAGAATCTGCCTGACTCTGCCAAGAGACGCTTGTTGAACTTATTTAATAAGTTTCTCGAGGCTAACATTGTCCCACTCGATTGGAGACAAGTGAAGGTCATCGCCATCCAAAAACCAGGAAAACCAGCCTCCGACCACAATTCGTACCGTCCGATCGCAATGCTATCCTGTATCCTGAAGTTGTTCGAGAAAATGATCTTATTCCGCCTCGACAATAACCTGAACATGGTGGGGTGCCCACCCAGGAGACCTAATTAGGTTGTATCAAACAACGATACTGTCGGTAATGGAATACGGATGCTTCTGCTTTCGCTCAGCCGCGAACATACATTTCATCAAACTCGAAAGAATTCAGTATCGTTGTTTGCGTATCGCCTTAGGGTGCATGCAGTCGACCGATACGATGAGTCTCGAAGTGCTGTCGGGCGTTCTCCCGTTGAAAAATCGATTTTGGGAACTCTCATATCGATTGCTCATTCGATGCAATATCTTGAACCCGGTCGTGATTGAAAATTTCGAAAGGCTTGTTGAGCTCAATTCTCAGACCCGTTTCATGTCCCTGTACTTTGACTACATGGCGTAGAATATTAACCCTTCTTCTTACAATCCCAACCGTGTGCATTTCATAAATACTTCTGAATCTACTGTTTTCTTCGACACATCCATGAAAGACGAGATTAGTGGAATTCCGTACCACATACGCCCACAAGTGGTTCCAAACATTTTTTATAATAAATTCCGAGAAGTCGACTGTTCTAAGATGTTCTATACTGACGGATCAAACCTCGAAGGATCCACTGGCTTCGGTATTTTCAATCAAAAGTTCACCGCCTCCTACAAACTCAGTGACCCTGCTTCAGTTTACGCCGCAGAACTAGCTGCCATTCAGTATACCCTTGGAGTCATTGAAACATTACCCGCAGGCCATTACTTCATCGTTTCGGATAGCCTCAGTTCCATTGACGCTATTCGCTCGATGAAACATGGAAAGCACTTCTCGTATTTTTTGGGGAAAATACGGGAGCTACTGAGTGCTTTATCTGACAACTCTTTCCAGATTACCTTGGTATGGGTCCCTTCTCATTGCTCCATTCCGGGCAATGAGAAGGCAGACTCCTTAGCTAAGGTGGGTGCCTTAGAAGGAGACGTTTACGAAAGACCAATTTGCTTCAGCGAATTTTTCAGTATTACTCATCAGAGAACCCTCGAAAGTTGGCAAACTTCGTGGAGCAGTGGAGAGCTGGGAAGGTGGCTACATTCGATAATCCCTAAGGTATCGACGAAACCTTGGTTCAAAATAACTATAATTACGAATCTACAAAATTCAATCATGCCCTCTAGTTATTCCTAGTTTTAAGTTAGTCGTAAAAAATTGTCCCCCTTAGTTAAACATTATTTGCTCCAATAATCTCACTGATAAAATTGTCAAACCATATTGCCACAAAAACTAAATATCCCCCCTAATCTTACGAAAATAATATTATCCCCTTGTGTAGATATATAAGATAGCTATAAAATCGCATTAGTTTCATTTAAAAAAAATCAATATGTAATCCCCTAGTTTTAAGCAATTTAAAATGTAAAACAAAACAAAATTGGCACCTTTAAGCTAACGCAACGTGCCTTATCAAATAAACGATTTGAATAAAAAAAGAAGCATTTCCTCTTCTAATGATCAACATTTTACGAAATGCCCATCTGTCAGCGTCGTAGTATAGGCGTTTCTGGGGAACCTCCCAGAAACGCCTATGCTGGCATTGCTTTCATACTGGACACCAAGCCAGGCAGTGTACCTCCATGTTCTCTTGCCGTAACTGCCATGAACAACACCACTACCTGTTGCACGAACATACAATCTACTTCTGCCGTGGCAGCAAGCCAGCCTATTTCCTCGACATCCGCCATCGCTGTCCCCTCCAGCTCGGTGAAGCCCAAAAGCCAAGTGAGCCTGTCGGTCCAGGCTGAGCCTAGCACAGTTTTGCTGGAAACTCGTCGTATATCAGAACGGCAAAGAAATACCTGTACGTGTACTCCTAGATTCCGGAACTATGTGCAACTTCATCACAAAAAAGCTTGTGAAATCCCTGAGTCTCCGTCACACCAAGGTGAATATCCCAGTAGCTGGTTTCGGTAAATATATCAATCAAATCCAGCGCCAAGTGAATTCTATGATCAAATCAAAGACGATTCCATACTCGACCAATCTTGAGTTTCTGGTCCTCAAGAGACCGACGGTCAACCTTCCGCTCGATATTTCCGCGTGGAAGCTTCCATAGTTGTCGCTGGCAGATCCCAGCTCCCACATTCCATCCGACATTGACATGGTTGTCGGAGGTGAAGCGTATCACGAACTGCATCATGGCAACAAGCTTTCTCAAGGAGAGGGACTACCATTGCTGATAGAAACAGTGTTTGGATGGACTGTTTCCGGAAGAATATCCGTCGATCATTCCATCGTGTCTATCATCTCCCCAGTGTCGACCGACACCTAGGACAAACGCCGCAGAAGTTCTGAGAATTACAGGCATTTAAGCCGTGTTTTGTGGATTCCGATGAAGGAAACAATGTTAAGAACTTTATGTCACTACCACCACTCGCGATTCGTCCGGTCGTTTCCACGTTCGTTTTCCACTCAACCACCATCGTTGAACGTCGTTTCCTAAGCATCGGGAAGTGAATGGATGCATACTACTAATTCATGGACGAATTCGCACGAATGGCGCACATAAAAAAGATCGTCTTTTCAGTAGATTCCACACCTTAACAGCCCTAACAAACCTGTGTTCGAAGAATCATTCACAACAATGAAGCTCTGAGTGGTTTTAGACGCGTCATGCGAGACGTAGTCAGGATTTTCCGTCGACAATAAGCAACTCGTTGGATCTGATGTCCAGGGGGACCTGCATTCGATCGTCGTGAAGTTCGACCGCCTTCTTAGCCAACACCAAAAAGATGAACCGGTGCCAGATTCAGCAGCTCTTCGAAGATCATCCGCTTCAACGCGTTCTTTGGCGTCCCAACCGCGACGAACTGCTCGCAACGTACGAGTTCCACGGTTTTGCATCCGCGCCATTCCGGGCAACTCGCAAGCTTCAACCAGTTGCGCAGGACGAAGACGAGAAATACCCATCCGTTGGAGATGCCGATCTACGCGAGTCTCATCTTGCCTTGAATCGCGTAGCACAACGGAAGATGTTCTCCAAGGTGGTTTCCAAAATGTCCCAACGGGATCCACTACCAGCGTCGTTTAAGTGTCTTAAACCGAAGCTGTGCCAAGACAGCATCATCAGAGTCGGTGGGAGACTCAAGCACACCGTAACTTTCGGAGATTCGATATCTGTAATGAAACGTGTGGCCCAGTGGAGCCAAAAAAGGGTAAAGCAACCCCAAATGAAAAAGGCTGTAAGACAACATACCCAGCAGAAGGAAAGGGGACTTTAGAAGTGCAGTATGTGATTATGGAACACTTGGTGCATCACCAGACTATCATTCTGGGCCGTCCAGCTAAGGACGGAAGAAAACCTTCCGAATACGGAACCCCACGTAAGTCACGCCAACAGATGGTACTGTCCTCATTGTGAGGGAAAAACATGAATCTGTACTAAGCGATTGGATTCAAGTAGCCCTCAACTTCACCATAACCTGGTTTTGAGGATCCTTTCGGATTACACTTGTGCGGAAGAAGATCTTATCAGCTGTGGTCAATTTATTACTGCTCTAGTATATACAAATTATCTACAGATAAGTGCCTGGCGGTTTCACTATAACGTGGTGTGAGTGTGTGTGTGTGTCTGTGTAGTTGGCTAGTACCTATCGATCGGATGATCGGTTCGTTGTAGCTTTGTGAGGGTTTCCGAGATCGGGTAGTTAGGAATGTAATATGATTGTAGGAGTGAGATTGAGAGTGAGTTACCTGAAAGATGAAGATTACAGTGATGATGCTTTGGGTTATAAGGGCAGATCGCCGCATGTTGTTTCAAAGAGGGACTCAACATTAACTCTGCAAAAACGGTCATTATATCATTTTTCAATAAAAAAGGAACTTGGCTCCCTCAACTTTCAGTGGAACTACATTTAACTACGCATAAGAAGCGAAACACCTTGCTGTTTTCCTTGACAAAAAACTGAATTGGAACTCGCACTTGACATACGCCGTTAAACTAAACCATGTTTTGACTTCGGTTCAAGATAAAATGGAAGCTAACCCGAACAACCAACTACTAAATAACTGGTGTAATGTAGTAGGCGCTCGACAAGCTAAGAAATTCATACATTTAAATATAACGAGAAAAACTTATGGATCTAAAATGAAAAGATTTACGTATAATCTCAGGTTTATTTACGAGACATTGTACTGCCAAGTATCATCAAAAAAATTGGCAAAAGTCAAGATGACTCCTCAGGTCTTGATCCTACTTGGGAAGACTTGACCGAAATAAAAAGACCATAGAAATTTTTTTACAACTTTTAAAAAGTAAATTAAAAATACTGGAAGAATCATGAACACACGCAATAGTTATGCACATTGTTTTTCAATGACTTTTGAAGCATGTAATACTTTTTAGAGATTTACGTAGGTTTAACTGGAAACATGGTCAAGTCATTCCCTATACAGACAAGTTTAGTTCTTGGCTAATGAACCGCTTTTATATATTTTATGTACCACACGAGTCCGATCCTCGAGTACAGCTCTGTCAACCGCGCGGTGAAATATTCGCGCGGGCGTCCATTCGCTGGGACACTCGGTTCAAAAACCGTGGCGACCAACGCTTCTCACTAATGGAAAAATTGTGCACATTTTGAGGTTGCGGTTACTTTGCCAACGCGAGCCGTGTTAAAAGGACGTACCCATTCGCTACCCTCACCCTGCAAACGTTCCATACCGCAAGCCTCCGCTGGCTCCATCAAAGTCGAGAATCACTTATTCGAGCTCGCACTCGAGGTTGGCACCCCGAACTTCCGTTCGATGACTACCTTTATGTTCTCACCTGTCCGTTGAAAGCGGGATGAAACCCATTTAATCGACATATTGACGGTGTGTGTGTGGGGTGTACAAGGGCGGGTGGTTGTAAATTGATCTCCGTATGCATTTCACCCACATCGAGTGGAATCGATGAGTCCCGTCCCGTCGGAGATGGTGGCACAGATAAACTTCTCTCTTTATGATTTCATGATGTCGATGAAAAATGCATGTTGATGATGCTGCAAGCAGAGCAGATAACTTTATTTGACTGTTTTTTACCTTTTTTCGCCTTCTCGTGTGTCATGGGGTGGACGGATGGAAAATAGCTGGGAATTTTTTTAATGATCTCTTATTTATTTAAAATGATTTTTTATGAAAAGCCCATAATTTTTCATCTTATATACGCACGCCTCATTGGGCTAATTTACGTTTCGCGTTGGCATTAGCCATATTTACTATTTTAATATTTGAATAATTACTGTGTTGCTTGGGTGGTGTTTTTTGTTTTGATGGCTCGTGACATCATCGTTTATTGTACAAACATGAAATTTTCGAGACACAGACGGGTGTTCCGATGCATTAAATTTAACTGGATCTCCTAAAAGCAGGCAGTTAAGCTAGATTTTTTGGTAGTTGATAAAGTCAGTCAGTAGGATTATGATTAGTCAGAACGCCTTCAACAGCGCCAGCTGGGTGGCTATCGACGTAGCGCTACACAGAATGTTGGTCCCGGACTATTTGTGCAAGATTCTGAAAAGTTACTTTCAGAACCGAGTGCTGGTCTACGAGACGAACATAAGGCAAAGGGCGATTGGGGATCTACTCTTGAGAGTCGAGATCGTCGGCTTTGCAGATGGCGTTATCCTGGCAATAACTGGCGAGACTCACGAGGAAGTGGAGATGTTGACGGCAAAGTTAGTAGACATCGTGGGAACCTGGATGACTGAGGAAAAGTTGCAGTATGTTCACCACAAGACGGAGGTAGTACTAGTCGGCAACCGAAAAAATCCAGCGCATCGTAATCAACGTCGATTGACACGTATTCCCGCTGAAAACCCTAGGTGTGATGGTCGACGTTCGGTTAAAAGACAACAGCCATGTCGACTATGTATGTGAGCAGGCTGTGATGACAACTAACGCGTTGGCAAGGATCATGCCGAATATCGGAGAAGCAGGAAGCAGTACGAGACTTCTTTTGGCGAAGCCTCAATACTGAGGTATGACGTACCGATCAAGGCTGCTGCACTGAACTCAAAGCGGAACCGTAAGAAATTGACAAGCATGCTTCGCCTAATGGCGCTTCGTGTCGCGAGTGCGTACATAGCGATATCGTCGCTAGAGCGAGGACCTGAAATGCTACCAGCAACGGAATACTCGAAATGCAAGCAGACTAATCAGAGCGGAATCATTGGCTTAGTGGCAGCAAGAGTGAGACAAAGTGAAGACAAGAATGTGGGCCTATCGACTCATTTTAAATTTGTCGTTGTGTACATCCAGGTTTTTTTACGCGGGGGATACGCACCGCGTAAAAAACCGCGTAAAAACCGTGTTAATTGGAAAATCCGTGTAAAACACCGCGATGATTCGAAAATCCGCGTAAAATACTCTCAGCAAAAGACAATATTTTTGGTAGTTTTTTTTTGCACGGATTTCGCAATTAATGCGGTTTTTTCAAAAATATTCTAAGCCCTTTTCAATGCAAAAGACTTAGAAGATTTTCGGAAAGATGGAAGAGACGGGTCTGCAAGACTCCTTATGGCTCGCACCCAAACAATATGGGTATCTTCGGAATGGACTTGAAGAGTAGGTGCCAGAAATGGATTGATGACGCCATTTTGAAATCAAAGATGGCGACTTCCGGTTTAGCGAAATTCACATTTTTGACTTCCTCCTATAGAAAGGTTATGCATCTGAACATCGTCAACTTAATCATGGCCATTTTTTTGACTTGTATAGGTTTTCTGTATTTTAACAGGGGCGTAATTATGGGAAAACGGTGAGGGGTACCCCCTCTCCCCCACATCACTCACCGCTTTTTCTTAAATCGCCTTTCGCTCATCATTTACCTCCCTACCCGAATAAAATGTTCTAGTTCCTCCAGAATAAATTTTCCTAGTGGGTCTGAAAAACCAGTGAAAAATTTGGTTTGAAATGATTTTGAGTTGAGAAACTAATTTAAAATTTCTTAACAAGTTGAAAATTTTTGGTGGGGTCCAAACTCCCGAACCTTCCTCCTGGATCAGCCGCTGATTTCAAGTGTTTCAGCGTCGGCACATAGCAACTCAAGTTCGAAGCTGTCGATTCATTGTACGTATGTGTAAATCGCACTGAATATGTAATAGACATTTCCACCATTATATGACTCGTAGTTTGGATAAATGAGAAAGGCACAATTGCACCACCAGGTGGATTGGTTTTTTATTAATATTTCTCTTCCACGGTGACGCGTGTCTCGACGGTTTGTCCGGTCGCTTGTCCGTTCCGTCGGTGTTGTCCGCTGCATAGCCTGGTGATATAAGTATTCCCACACAGAATACACATTCGTGGTTTTTGACTAGCCACACGATGAAAACTCGTGGAACGTCATTGATGGAGCCATTATGCTAATTACGTCGTTTCAGCAGCGAAAACGGAAGTTTCTTAGGAAAGGTTGCGTTTGATACTTTTTCCCACTGGACACTGACTGGCGAAAATAAGCCCTTGCGCTTTTTATTAAACGACTTTCCGATGAGCATAGTAACGTGAAAATGTAATTGTTTCATAAATCATTTTAATTTCGAATTTTCAAACACACATTTTTGCTGTTTGGTTACAGAATAAATCATCTTAAGCTCATCACAAATTCGTATGGCCATGAAATGATTGAGTGCGAATTGACGGCGATTTTTATTTATATACAAAATTCTTGCAAACATATTTGAAGAAACATCAAATTAATTGAGATTGAACGGATACACAGTAAGAAGTTAAAAAGAAATTTTACATGGTAAAAAGTTAACCACAAAAGTTAAACTCGAACATCAAACGTCTTGAAAACATCTTGCAGTGAGCACCGAAAACCAATCCCGCAAGAGCATTGTATGGTTTAGGAACATATAAGAAAGCCATTAAAGGCACTCCATCGGTCCTTTCGAACCAGTTTTCATCGACTTACAAGTGGAAGTAGCCCGAAGCACAAAAACATTATCAACCGCCTTCTCACCGCAATTCACTTCCACACCGGACGGAAGTGCAGTGAGGAAGGACACTGACCAAAAAAAGAAGGATTTTCCCAGTTGACCTGCCCGATTTGTAGCTGCCAACGTGAAACCACTCCCGAGCGTCCCCACACCCCGTCCCCAGTAGGGCTCTGTGGGGGTGAAGTGACCGCGTTACCGACTGTTAGTGCAATCTATTATTCAGGTGAACACCATCGCCAAAAGCAGTAAAGCTAACCCTCAAGATTGTTATTGCAACCACCTCCCCCACTCTTCTACCCAAGCAGCATCCTGCTGGCAACACAAAATCCTAAAGTGCTACTGATTGTTGTAGGTACGTAGCCTACCTAGCCTGAATGGCACAATTTGCTCGGACATCAGAAAAGCAGTTAAAATATATTCTCCGGGACATCTGTGGCAGTACCTACCTACGAGAGCCGATTGCTGTTGGAACTTCCAACAAGTGTGTATTCACAGCGACTTTTGATGGGGAAGAAATTGGCTTTCATATCGGGAAATGAAAAGCCACCCACTCACGGATGAGGGGAAACTTTTGCGCCAAATTCAATGGGAAATAAGTATTTGCAGAATGTTTTTATTGATCTTGTAAATTTTCAATTACATCATTTTGCAATATTCTGAAATTGGGCAACAAAAGGCACATAGTTCCGACCAAGTCGTTTCGCCCCAGAGTTTGTATAAATAATAGGGAGAAGGGCGGAAGCAATAGATGCAAAAGTTGCCCTAAACTATCTCCAGCAGACGGAAAAAGGCAAAACTGAAGCCGTTGGAATAGTTTGCGTTTAAATTTAATCAAAAGTTGTTGCGTTGATCTTCGTACCAGCTACATTCGTTGCTGTTTTTCCTCCGGTTGAAGGTACGTGAAGTGGTAAATTTGAATATGACACGGGGGAAAAATTGTACAACTGTTTAGTTCTAATGTTTGCTACTAAATTCCTTAATAACTGTACCAACACAATCAACACGAGGATGCTTTGAATTATGACAGTTTCTGCTTTATACACAATAGTTTTAGTTGACGTTTCGTTATACTTATCTCCGTGTTTCCTGAGAAACATTCAAAAGTGAAACGGCCAAACTCTCAGCACAAATCGTATCATCACGGTATTACAGCTCAATGGCGCACTTTTCTGTTTGGAGTAGCTTAGTTTATTTACTACACCGACGACTGGTAGGCTAAGTTCGTTACAGAAAGTTGTTTCTTCAACTACGCATAAACTCCCATGCCCAACCCGATGAAGCCGCTGCAGCTTCAGCTTGAAACAACTGTGACGTCTCAGTACACATACTTTGAAAGTCGAGAACTGTAAGCCGATGACGACGAGCTCTTATATTTATTCTAGTTCTGAACTTATGCCCTTCTATTGCCAGCTGAAACCAATGCAAGAAAACTTTGCCTACCAGCAAACTGCTATCGAGCTGTCAAATTAGTCAAATTGGTTGTCCCTCTGGAACTTTAAGGTATTTGGGATCTGGTGGATAATTTTGGCGAGAGTTTTCAAGACATTTCCTTCCTTGATTTCCTAAAACCATCAATACCATAATCAAATAGGACTTATAAATATAACACGTTGCGATGTGGTCATTAAAGTGACATGAGGCCTGTCCTTTTTCGATAATATGGGGTTTAACCTAAGGGACATTCAGCTCATTATGAAGTCGTTCAATCAAGAATATTTAAATGTTCAAGTCTTCATTCCTGACTTAACATCAAACATTGGGAAACCGGATTGCGGAATTCCCGAAATTGCATTTCGATGCGTAAGCACGGAATACTTCGTAGATTTCCGACTGATGACTCTCATTTCCAGCCAGACTAGTTGAGGAGCATTGTTTGGGACTAACAATTGTCCAGTCCAAACGAGTATTTCGCCTGAGAACTACCATTGCGGGCCACGACCATATTTACCGTAACTTGGAATACGAGAAAGGAAGTGTTGATGTGGTACTTACTTAACGGAAGGCCCCGACTCAGTGACACTCCCATAAGTAACACGGATTATTTAGATAGTGGGTGGGTTGTTGAACAGGATTCGCCTCAAGCAAGCGATGCGACTGAGAATATATTTTCGTGCATAAATAGTTTGAATAGTTTATTGACTGTAGGATACGTAAAAGTTCTAGATGCGAAGGCGTTTAAACTCTGGGTAACAATTTATCGAGAGTTTATTTCATCGAAAACAATTTGAACTCCGGACAGCTGGTTGTTGGGAGTATTGTCGACAATATAAAATGGACCATAAACAATGAGTTTAAAAGTGGTATAGTGGCGTGTAGTAAGCATATTTTTCCAAGGGGGGGGGGGTATTTTAGAGATTTTTTAGAGCAGAAAAAATGTTCAAAAACACCATGAGCAGGAAAAAAGTACAAAAACCAACAACTCAGGCAACGGCTTTGGGCAGCCAACCGGCCCGCTAAAACAACTACTCTTGCACGGAACGTGTTTCCTCCCCGCAACTACGGCATTACTTCGGGGAGAGAATTTTGAATGCTCACGGCGCACACCTAGTAGTAAGTTCTTCTTGGTTCACAACGTGGAAATTTCAGTATGGCAGTAGGAAAGCTAGCTTTGGGTCGAGAATTAATGCTCTTCCGCTACGAGGACAATCCGGGCGGCAATTTACTAAACCCTTGTTTAATTTAAAACCACTTTCTTGTCGAGCTTCCGACATATTCACGAACTACTCGGTCTAGTCCCCGATGATGAGCCTAGCCACCCCCGATGGAAAATTCCTCGACGAGAGAAGTTATTGCGAAACCGAACCAACCCGTCAGGTGCCGAGGTCAGTTCGGCGATTCCGGTGGAACAAAGCGTTCGGTTCGCTTATGCCCCGACGACCCGCGATTGGTAGTGTCTCATCGATGTCCACTCAGTCTATTCCCGATGGTGTTTACCCTGACCGAGAGTTCTCTGGAGAAAGAAATTCTCCCGATACCGATTCTTCTTTTCTTCTATTTTTCTCGGGCAAACCGATAGGGTGCTGTAGTCGGTCCGGCAATTGCGGGTAGAGCGTGGCGTCCGGTTCGCTGGCGCCCCGGCGACCGAAACCTGGTACTCTGTCGCTATCTACTCGACTAGTCTCCGCCGGTCGATCTAGCCTACTCCGGCAGCAAGTTTACTCGTTGTTCATCACGCCATTTCCACTGTAAGACGATCATGATCTACGTCACCACTTTGTTGACCGCGTTCCACGTATTAACGTCGCTTGTCATTATGTAGACGACATAATCCGGGTTGATATCTTATCGTCTGGTTTCAAGCATCTCTCAGAGCGTCGCTTCGTACCTCGGACATTTGAAGACCACATGCTCCGTTGTCTTCCCGACGTTCTGACACTCCATTGTGTGCCCGAGCGCTCCGTTGCGTACTCGAATCGCTGAAGTAGCCGTGACCCGCCAGGATCTGTGACTCAACCTTCCCAGCTTTCTATTGACCCACGTCGACAGATTTGGGGTGAACCTCCTCTCCGTATTGTCCCATTCCTGCTGCCACGTCGCCATCGAATCGATTCCCGCCATCTTCTTCACGTTTCTGGTGTTTCTCCGATCTCTCGATACTCTCCGCCAGGGTGATGCAGATGCTGATCATCCTGGCGATTACGCATATTGTTTAGTACGATATTGTTTAGTACGCACTCGCGATTTGTACGGCTACCAGCCGCAACGTCCAATTCAGCTTTTTGCTGTTCCGCTTAGTTTTCAGCGTCGCGCCCCAGCCAGGAATCTCATATCGCAGTATCGATGACGAACCATTAGAGAGCAGACATCTCGTGTTGCTTCCCGGTCGGCCAACGTTTGGCCTTGATTCCTCGCTATTGCGTTCGTTGCCTTCGCCAACTTTTCGCAGGAGTAGTCGACGTGGTTGTAAAAGCTCAACCGGTCATCGATTATCACTCCCACTTGCGTCAATATAAGCTACGTCGCAATTACGTGCCCTTCGACATCAATCTTCATCCGTTTTGCAGTTGCTGACCAACAATACCGCCGTGTTGTGGTGAGTTATCTGCAGCTTGACTCCGTTCATACAGTTCTCGATCGCGTCTATTGTCTCTGCCACCGACCATCAAGACACCATAAAATGGTCTCAGTAACCCATAAATATACGAACATATGGTATTTTATATGGGATTCACCGGACCATGGTGATGGTGTTTTCATGGGTTGAACCAATTTCAAACACCCATGTCAAACCCCATGAGCATGGGGGTATTATGAGCTTTTCGTTTGCTCGGGATTGGCGTCTACTTCTCGGCACAGCTCCTTGTGGCAATCTAAGCCTGATCTCCCATTTTAAAGCGCCCTAGCTTCCCGAAATGCTGACTTGCGCTCTTCTCTAACTTGTTCCGTGATTGCTTCTTGAGTTTGCCTTCTAGCTCTGAGACAAGAAGCGCACAGCGTACTAAGCGTTTCGTTCCACCAGTAAGCTGGATGCCGTCTATTGCGTGGTTCCAGTTTTCGCGGGATTGCAATGCACTGTGGCGTCGCAAGCCGTTACAATCCTTCTTGTTAAATTTACCGCATCCACGTTCCCGGTCCCGCCGCTCGGCCGAAGTGCTTCAACGACGAGGTTTTTGTTGAAGGCTTTCGGCTTTCACTTTCGTTCGCCGGCCCTCCTTCTCCGTGCTACAGCACGGTTCCGTTGACCGATACGGTAGCGAATCGCCTGGTGGTCACTATGCGTATACGTTTCGCATACTTCCAATCCATGTTCGCCGTCAATGAAGGACTACAGAATGTAACGTCGATGATAGACTCCTTCCCGTCCCTCGGAAATGTGCTACTGGAACCTTCATTGCACAATCGCGCATCTAAATTCGCTAGAGCTTCGTGCAGCATTCACCCTCTTGTGTTAGTTAGCTCAGGCGTTGAAATCACCACCAATAACTACCGACTTTCGACCGATTAACTGATCGGTTAACTACTCCAGCATTAGGCTGAACGCAGCCGACCTTGGAGAAGCGTAACAGCTGCACATGAAGACGCCATTGATTTTGGCGATCACGTTCTACTACTTCTTGAATGGGGAGTCTGCCCATAAATTGTATCACAGCCATTCCCAATCTATCCGCCACCCATTTAACATTACCAGAGGGGACTTGATACGGCTCTGTAATCAAAGCGACGTCACACATAGTTTCTGTCGTAGCCTGCCACGACAGTTGCTGTGCGGTCTCACAGTGATTCAGATTAACCTCACCGTTGGCCTGCATTCATCCATCAAATTTAAAGTTACCCGTCTGATGGTTGTTCCCATCCGCTGGAGTGCAAAGCATCCACTTCCGGCCTCTGCGTACAGTCTCTCGCACGATGACTCACCACCCGGCATTTAGGCCCAAAGACTTGAAACAATTCTCCGCTTGTTTATTCACACGTGGGGCGACTCTCAATTGGTATTTCGACCATTCGACCGCAACATTGCTCGACTAGAAGAGCATCTCACCTTTTTGGGTACGCCAGGTGCTCACCACGTTTTCCCTAAAATCCTTCAGCTCCTGATCTTCTCTGACATTCTTGAGGAGTGCTGTATACGTCGTCGCTTCATTGGCTTTGAAGAGCACGGTTTTTCTCTTTGGCGGCTTCTTACGAGCCGGAGGTTTTCGATTCCTCTTCTGCTCCACTTTTCTATTTTCCGTGCTTCTCCTTCCGCCCTACAACTCTCTCTGTTGAATTGCGTCCTTTCTTTCGGCAGTAAGAGCTTTCTCGCGCTTCTGCTTTTTCGGCCCGCTAGCTCTTTCGGCGCCTGGGAAGGTTCTTGCCTTTTTGAAGTCACAGAAACTATCGTGTTCCCCACTTTAACCAATTTAAATTACCCTTGTTTAGCGGAAGGAAGGGCTAGGAATATAGTAGCCTTAGCCGACGCCAGTGCTCGCTCAGCGTTGCCGTGTCATACACTAGCGGCAGACACTAGCGCCTTGCTTAATGTTCTTATGGATATTGTTTCTCACACCCACAAACTTATGAAGCTCCTCCAAAGGCTTCGCTGCCTGTACTTGCGGCTTCTGTGGGGTTTCACTCACCTCGCTCTGCTCTGGCTGTTGTTGTTGTTTGTGCTACCTCTCATCCAGCTCTTGCTGAATAACCTCTGCCGCTGCTGCTGGCGGTGAGCCCACCAAACCACCTCTGATGAACGGATTCACCCGTACGTGAGAGTTTCTTGTTTGTTCTCCATTTTAATGGGTCTCAACTTCGGGTCGCTATCTCCATTCGTTGTACGTAGCCGCCTCTTGTGATCCGATGGTTATCTTTGCAAGCAGGGAGGTCAGAGCCGGATTGGCGTAAAATCGGGAATGGCACATCCGAAACTAGTACTACCAACTATTGGTGACGAGTTTTGAACGTACCCGAAGAGCTGCCAAGATTTTAGCGGAATGGAGACATCCGTACTGTTAGCCTACTTGCCAAGTTGGTGTTATCTTATCTTACTCAGGAAGTAGAACAGGACGTCTGTTAGCCCAAAGTCGCCTCCAATTCATGATCCATGTCCTTGTTGCGGGTCCCCTGCAGCGGGTAGAGCAGAACTACCAAAAGCGAATCCAAACGCAAACACTAAGGACAAAATGCACCAACTCAAATCAAATAAACGTGTGTTCTCAAATCAATAAACATCTATTATTCCCATCTTCACTTTTCCCTCTTCTTATTCCTTTCTCCTAGTTTGCTCCTTTCTACTATGCCTCTACCATGGCTTCTTTCTTCTTACTTCCTCTCTTCCACTATGCTTGCACCCTAACCTCTTCTCATGCCTTTTCTCTTCTTCCTACTGCACTATTTTTACATTTTACTACTCACTATTCCTTAATTTTTCTTTCGCCCACGCTCCTGCACGTCGTTCTCTTTGCAGCACGACGTTTACGTTCCTGCACGTCGTTCGCGTTCCGGTGCTAAGTTCGCGTTCCTGCTCGACGTTCGTGTTCCCATAGGACGTTCGCGCCGATTAGCTGCCTTTTAAACTTATTGCTTTCCTCCGATCGTTTCGATCGTCGATCGTGAACCTAGCACACGTGGGAGATACGCAGCCGCCTCTTTTTGTGGTGCTGCAAACTTCCGCCGAACCTGACCGGCTAACAGAACGCCAAAATGCTGCAAGATAATAACAAAAAAGACCCTATTGGGCAATTGCCTTAATCCTCTGCGTTTCGTTTCGCTTCCGCTAACTCACCCTTCCGAAAGGGGTCTTTGCTGCGACTGATAATGCGGACTGCCAGCCAATCTGCTTCCGGAGGATCTTCCCGTGGTATTTTTTTACAGTGTTAAAAAGACGCACTGTAAATACCGTTTAGGTATCAGAAGGGCTTTCATAATGCCTCCATTTTGCTTACCGCTTCTGTCGACGCGAGCCACGCGGAATCTAACCTCGGCGAAACCGTCTCGTTCCAACTGTCCAACGGCTGCAGCTGATCGTGAGTTGAAGCAGTGAAATACGTGAATCACCTCTCGAACTGAAATTATTTCCAGGCAACTTCGACTGCGACGTTTGAGTCTGGCGTCGTTTGTGTTCTGGAAGTTGAACAGCTTTATGTGAGGTTTTTTGGTAGTTGCAATTTGCTTACCGCTTCGATGTCACCTCGAGCCACTTGCGAGAATCGATTTAATCCGAACACGGGCTGCTGGCCGTGGGTCGTACCACAGAAGCAAATTAAATAAAGTTTCCGCGCGTGATCAAACGTGCCGGCGCACAATTTTCCAACCAGCTGCAGCGGCGCCTGTTCCACTTTTGGCGGTAGTACATTGATGCCGAGGCAGTTTTTAGCACTATCGAGGTGCTCATATGTGTGAGTGTGTTTTGCTCGCACTGTTTCGTGCTATGTTTTGTGCAGCGTTCTTTTTCGGTTGCGCTTTATGACAGGCCTTTTGACTTCGATGTAATATTTTGAATCGACGGTTGAGCTGGGAGTTTTGATTCGACCGTTCACGGCAAATATAATAGTTACAGTTTTTCGCTTAGGGTGTATATTACAGACAAATCTTAACATATCGTAACATCCTGTCCATTGACGTTTTCCATGGCCAGAGCTAGGGTGCTTTTTTGCTAAGATCCTTGGTATTGGATAAGATTTTAGCAGAAGCGGCACAGTGCTAGGTCACTAACAGCGATTCAAAGTATTTTTGGCCACAAGGGCCTCCATCATCGGATCCGGAAGCTCCGACGAAAATATCCAATTTCACAATAACAGCCACATCGGTTTCCTGGAGATGACTAAACTGATTTGACTTTTCCTCAAATGAAATATTTGATTTGCGTGCGCTAAACTGATCCCTGGAGGATTTCAACAATTTGGGTCCACAGGTTCATGCGGCGGCCGGTGAAACAAAACGTGATTCGAGATTAGTTAACATTTTGCAATATAATGACACATTTAACGATAAATAAGTCTAAATCAATAATGAGATCATTTGAACTCCATTTTTTGTGTACTTACTGGAAATGTTTGTTTAAATATTCTTGCAGTCATGTTCTGGTTGCAACAAACGTTACAAGCTGCTACAAGCGCTTTTGCCAGGTGGAGATTATCTTGTCCAAGCTGAGACTGACAGCATCAAAACAACAACTAGTCGAAATCAAAACATAAACTACTTTTTCGATTAAAATTGTGACGATACTGCTTTCCGTGTTCAAATTACCCATCCCCTTTGCGGCATACGCAGTCGATCTCCCCTGTACGACATTGTTCAAATGCATGTTCCTAGTTGAATTAGGATGTTCTAGTGCATTGAACCAATTTCCAGATAGCCGAAATAAAAACATCATCGCATTGAATTGATTACAGTCGCATTATAGAAAACAAGAGAGCAGCTGTGTTCGAACATTGCAATAGCTATCCCTATTTACAGTTATTGATGCAGCGAAATGTGATGTTGTCTATTTCATTGGTTCCATACAATTCTGGTTACCATCGGTGTCGGAGCGATTCTCCTCTCGGTAGACCCTTCGTGCTGTTGCACAACATTCTAATTAAGTAACGCCGAGTCACTATCACGAGCCCTGCAAAGCAAATCCCATCACAACCCATCAACCCTAGCCAGCCAGCCAGCCAGCCAGAGCAAGCAACAGTTCTGACTGGCCGGAAGCAGCACTGGATGTAACAGAATGATGGCGCTCGTTCATGTCCTCAATATGCCACGATTGAATAACTTTGAAATTGATGAGAAGGCCATCTTGGGCTCAGCGAATAGATCGTTTAATTTAGCTAGTCGAACAAGCGGTAAAGTAGCGTGTATGTGCACTGGATACCGTTCGTTAGGGTGACATTTGTGGGTCCATTCGAATTTGTTTGAATTACTGTCTTCATTTACTATGTGAAAATTTAGGTCATACTTCAACGTTGGATGTGTTTACTTTATGACGGACTTCATTTCCGCCCTGGTCTATTTCAAGCGTCGTTTAGTGAGTAAATTGACTACCAATTAAGACTGATGCGACAAAGAACTCACCCAGATACAACTTGTTAAGATCAATGTTTACAACAGGCCACGGTATCCTCACTGGCAATGGGAACCAGCCGACTCATGGCGCGAAATGATTGGTATTTCTACTAGCGCCGCCTCGCCATCTTTACGTTGTCGTCGTCGTTTCCTTCGTCATCCATCCACCCACAGCGGTTGTACGAACAAACACGAACAGTTTCACGGATGGACGGAAGCAATATACTCTGCTCCGCTTTGCTACACACTTTAATGGGCTATCTCTACTTTACTTACTCGTCGTAACTTAAATAGATTAAATGGTTATTAAATACTCGTTATGTCGATATATCCCTGCCGGGAATCACCACGCGTCGCCATGTTGAAAGACGAGGGTCGAAACTTACTCAACGTGAACAAGTGCCAGATTGCGCCTGTTCCGGACGAGAACCCCCCCCCCCCCCCCTGGTTGTCTTCGCCGATGAATTGTGGATAGGAATTCTTTAAATTAGTTGAAAATTTATAACGGTCGCTGGAAGGTGTCCTAGATACATACGCGGACGGCGCTGGTATCGTTCGATGCTAGTGAGGTACTGCGTATTATGACCACCATATTTTAGATTCGGTATGCAAATTGATGGCTAACGGGGGCGACAAATTGCCTACCGGGGAGAGCAAATCGTTCCTCAGTTCGCTTGTAAATGAGGAAGAAATTGGGGACGATCTCAATTGCAACATGCTTGCGTCTTACGACCATTCAGTTTTGGCGCGAAATAAATTATCCGTGGCTGAGAAACTAGATGTTTTTCGTTCCGTCCGATTTCGCTCGACCTGTTTGGAATTTTTTTTTCTATGCCAGATATGTATAGCTATTATCTTTGACAATATTGTGCGCAGTTCTTTGCATATTTTTTCCTATGTTTACATTTAGCGAACTGCGACTAGATGTTTACAATCCTGCATTCAAAACAAGTTTTACAAAATCAGTTAGTTGTTTTATTTTGCGCCTACGAATTGACTTAATCATAGCTCAGAGTGCTGTATAATTGGTACTACATTTTGCCGAAATCCTAGTAGGTTTATTTTCTGGATGATTTTTTGGTTGCAACCTTTCGCCTTGAATTTGAGGATACAAGATCAGGAACAATTTTTTGCATTCTCAAAAAAAAAAGTCCGAGAAGGGACCATCCATAAATGATGTAGCATTATATGGGAGAGGGGGGAGTTTTGTATTTTGTGATGATGTGTGACGACAGGGGGGGTAGGGGGTCGTGTCATGCTACGTAGCTTTTTTAAAGGGGAATAGGGGTTGACCTGATGTCACGACAATCTTACCCGTTTCATCTAACTAACATCGTTTTTGATTTTTTTAATTTTTTACCGTGACAACGAGGGGGGTGTGGATTACCGTCAAGCTACGTAATTACCCGGGGGGTATATAGAATTTTGTGACGAAATGCTACGATGGGGGAGGGGGGTGTTAAAAATCACTCATAAAATGCTACGTCATTTATGGATGATCCCGAAGGAGTGCAGTGGCTCGCGTGGACGTGTTGTGCAGATCAATTCTAATGGTGAAATTGTAACAGTGATTGAAGAGTTGAATCCCACAAAAGTGATTGAGACGCCGGGTTAGTGTTCAGGGATTGCAGAAGTTGTGAAGTTCTGTGAATACTATCTGTTAATTTGGGCTGAGAATGATTTTAAAGTTGAATGAATTCATAAGAAGGCCAAAACAGACATATTTTGCTCGGTAAATGTGTGTGTGAATTTGAAAAATTGTATACTGTGAGAGCCATAGTAGTGTAAGTTCATCGAGCCGGGATGGAGAAAATGGACGGTGCCAGCAGGTGAGAGCCGCGAGAGAAATAAAGACTGTGCCGTGAGAGAAAAAAATAAGAATCTCTGGGCGGCCAGCTGAAATCTTTGGTCAAACAAATGACAGAGCTACAACGAAGAGTATGAGGATGAAATAAAATTTCATGAGATGGTGAGTATGTTCCAAGGCATTCTATTAATAGGCCGGAAATTTAATGTTAAAAAATGTATGGATCGTCAATTTAATTGTATTTTAGTGTACAAGAGCGCCGATTCAGCCCTAATAAGCGTGCCTCAATGGGACCTTGAGAGATGGATGAGAGTGTGCTGGTTGCTAGTGATGGTGAAAAGGGGAAGTATCGAGGAAGTTAGTGTGTGTGTTATCAAACTTGCTGGCTTCGGCAGACAGATTGGGAAAATCGACCAAGTGAAATTGCATCTATAAAGTGTGTTCGATGAATATGACAGTTGCAGGTTGTGGAAAAGTAGACGATTGAAGCGCTCACTGCGGACCAGTGTCGCCGTGTCTAGCCCTATATTGAAGCAAATTACAATAACGAGAAGGAAAAAACTGGAAACATAAACTAAGTTTCTTTTGTGTTTTTGGGCATGTTTGTTTTCTCAGCATTCGGGAATGTTGAGCTGAGGATCGATGCACTGATTACGTTGACGGAGGTCTTTTGCTGTGGTTTTGCGATGGATTCTGAGGGCAATGGTGCCGGTCTGTGCTTTCCCTCGGTGATTTGCGGTGTGGGCCGGAGGCAGTCTATCGAGATTGTTGTGGGTGCCTCACTGAGAGTCTGTGCATGTAGAGGTGCTAGTAAGGACTAATTGCTGCATTCCTTTACATCTTCGGTTGCTTGTTGCAGGAGTGAGCGTGAGGAGTGTTTGAGCGGGGGCTTCCGTGTTGGAGAACCGAGTGGCTCTATGCAGAGTGGAGGTTGAGGGTCGTACATCCTAAAGCACGATTCGGGCGATGCGTCGGCTTCCATCGCTTCACCGTTACGTCAGGATGGGTTGAATGCGTTTCTCGTGTGCCGTTTACACGTGCCGTGCGTCGGGACGTGCCGTGCTGTTGATGTTGTGTGTGAGTGCCTCCATTTAGCTGCATGTAACTAGTCTTGACGTTCCGTACCGGTCACAGAAGCATGATGTGTCCTATGAGTCGTGCTTGATAATGAGATACAGAGAGTTCTTGTGGAAGGTGTTTGTGTTGGTTCTTGGGAGCGATTGCTTACCCACGGAGTGGGGGACTGGTAGAGAGAGATTTGCGTGGTGTTGCATCGTTTGCTGTTGGGTGACTCGTGGGTGAGCTCTCACAGTCACAGTGACTCACAGTCCGTAAGGGAGCGCTCGGTGTGTGGGGCTCTGACGAGAGGTGGATTGGTGTGTATGTATATTGAATCGGTGCGTCTTATGTTCGCCAAATGAATCGATTGCAAGAGGTGGATTCTGTGCAAGGGTTGCAAGGGTGACGGAATGAATGTGTGTCTGTTTTTGTTCGCTGTAGGATGGGGTTGTTCATTGAATACCTGAGAGTGAATGCTGTCTGTGAGCTGTGGCCCCTTGTTGCTTCCCATTCACAATTGTTCAATTGTTACGTGGCGAGAGAGTCGAGAGGTACGATGGTGTATTGGTTAGATAACTCGTTGCAATGAGTAGTGGCTTAATTGACGACTTGAACACCATCGCGGTTGCATGTGTATAAGAAGTGGGACCCTCACACAGCGATATTCCATCTGATTCAACTCATTGTCGGGGATTCCACCCAATGTAACATCATCCTTGTACAAAATGAATGCACATGGATTCAATGCTTTTTCGTATCCATAGACCAAACACCTGAAGTAATTCTCCGCTTGTTTATTCACTCGAGAGGTGGCTCTCAATGGGCACCCAACCGTAAGTTGGCCTACCTCCAGCGCTTTGTCAGCAGCAGATGCCGAAAAAAAGAAAGAATCATCGCTATCTGAGCCCCTCCGTACTCCTTAGTTAACCGGATCGTCATGTGCAACTCGTCCAGGTTAAAATGCAGCTTCAGTGCACCTTTCAGCTCGTTCACAGTCCTGATATCATCCTGGTCTCTATACATAGTCACTGTCTACGGGCTTAAGGCTTTAACTTCTGCCCTTTCACCCAGTGATAATGGTAAATAATCTCTTGTATAGTTGAGCTGTTAATCGTGGGAACCGCCTTCAACTCGAGTATATGTATGTAATTGTGTATATGTGTGTATATATGTATACAATGTACAATGTATACAATGCGTATATGTATGTAGGTATTTGTATGTGTATGTGTGTATGAAAGTATGTGTATATTTTTTATGTATACATGTGTGTATCTATGTATGTATATATGTGTATGTGTGTATATGAACATATAAATGTTCAAAAATGCTTGCATTATACACGGGATTGTTTTGTAGTGCACACATATAATATATTAATGTGAAAAACTGATACTTCTGGATAGAAGTCAGATCTTCCTCCAATTACAGCCCCTTGGAGATCTCCAATGGAACAACTTACACAAGTCCAACAGGCAGTGACACCAGACTAAGAGAAACGAAAGCGCTTAGGAAAACACGGAGTCTATCGGTTCTTTTTTATTATTTCCCCTTTTCTTTCTTAAATAATGTGGATGAGAGTCAAAGGAGACATAAATGGGAGACAGGAATGAAGGTAGAAAACTGCAAAAATGGTAAGTTTTCTAGTACACATGTGTTATGTAATATATATATATATATATATATATATATATATATATATATATATATATATATATATATATATATATATATATATATATATATATATATATATATATATATATATATATATATATATATATATATATATATATATATATATATATATATATATATATATATATATATATATATATATATATATATATATATATATATATATATATATATATATATATATATATATATATATATATATATAGGTCGGACTCGATTATCCGTGATTCGATTATCCGGGGAAAATGATTCGATTATCCGGGTGTTTTGAAAAAAATCAAATTTCAACTATAATGTCTAATTATAGTGCTAATTCCATCATTGCCGTCAATAGGACGTTTTTTTCGGGCAATTGGGGGGTCTAGGGTTAACCTCCTCTCAAATTTTAACCTACCTCAAAAATAGCTTATATATGGGTTATTCCGCGCAAAGTGACCTAATGAAACAAAACTCGACCATCATGGATTGGAACCAGTTTTGAAGAAATTGTTCATTTAGAGATAATATATAATAACCTAAATTGTTGTGTCGTTTAAACAGCCCCTCAGTCCATGGGAACACTCTTAACTGTTATGTGTCCGACGCGGTACCCGGATACCTTTTTAGGTTGCAAATAATGAAATTCCGATGTTTTATCCTTAGCTGGAAATTGAAACTTTGTGACATCTTAGAACTTCACTAAGTCAAGCTTTTGGGATAATAATGTTTTTGATATAGTAAGAAGGGAGTGAGGAGGGTCTCCTGAATGTTTTACTATGTCACAGGCCGACGTGGATACCCGGGTACCCCCAAAACTGAAATGCCAATAACTAAGGTAATTTCCAACCGATTTTGATGCTTGTGGGTGTTTTGGATTCAGAAACTCATCCACTTTTAAACTTGGTAAAAATAAATCGGGTTATTCCAACCGGTTTCCGGGAATCCGGATTTCCGGAAGCATGTTCCAGTGCTTGGATACTATTTGTGAATTTCAATGGAATACTAGCAATATGGGTATCAAAATTCTTGGCATAGCATCAATAGGCTGTACCTCGTGGTATTGGAACCATTTGGTGATTTCACCCCGAAACAGACATTCCGGAGCAGGCTCCCGTAGGGCCGTGAATGGCCATTCCATTCCAATTCCATTTTTCAAACTACCATAGGATCCCGCAACAATAAATAACAGGCTTCCGAGACAATTTGAAGAGTTTTGATACTCATTTTGCTAGGGCATTATTTAAATTTACAAATCATACCCTAGTACTGGAACATTACTCCGGAAAATCCGGATCCATTCATTGGGTTCAATGTTACAGAATCCAAAAGTGGACGAGTTCCTGAATCTAAAACATCAAGTGTCAAAATCGGTTAAAGGAAGCCATAGTTATGAGCATTTTAATTTTTTGGTACCCTGGTACCCTCGTTGGCCTGTTATAGGTGCTTTTTTTTTGTTGGACACATAACAGTTAATTTCAACAAATTGTTTAAAAAAATGTTTTTCTTCGGATTATATCTCTGGTACTGTTTGCACTAGAATCAATCAGCGAGATATTTTTTTTAAGATTTGTTTAGGGATTTCAAAAAAAATGAAAAGTTTTTAATGCCAATATTGCCAAATATGCAACTTTTTAATTTTACACTAAAAGTACATTTTTCTCGTAATACATCGGTTACTGTAGGCCACATACAACGTCATTATACCTACATTGCTCGGTTTCTGGCTATCTCTTGGGATTATGATGACATGCTTCTCAGGATTCTGTTTGGGATACTTTTCAAGATTCTGATCGAAGTTTTCTTAGCATCCCAATGGAATCTATTTCAGAGCTTCGATTCAATATTTATCCGTATTTCTATATTTTTCGTAATATTGCTCTTCTCCCATTATCCCCTTCAATAAGTGATTTCTGCTCAGAATTCCAATAGAATCTTTAACCCGTTCGTGCCCTTCTGGTTGATGAACAACCATGTTTCTATATGACTATAACTTTTGGTTTACACAACGTCAAGTAAGGCTAATAACTGCGACTAAGATCTTTCATTTGAGCACTAAAAGTTATAAATATTAGCATTAGAACAGAAGTTATTACAATTAATCTGATTGGGTTCCGCTGAAGCAGTGCTGCCAGGGATAGTTTCTGTTAATGGCGAAATGAAATTTTGGAATATTTTCTTAGCCTGGGAATATTATTGAAAACTGCTGAAACTTTCTAATTTAGATTGCCCTCAATTACCTTTTCTATGCAATTGCACTAGATCGGAAGGTAAATATTGAGCAGCTGCAAAAGAAGCACCTATCTTTCTTAAACCAGGTTTTTCGTGTTTCTTGACGCCAACAGTTTTAATGAAAAATAGTTTTGGGACCCTATTGGCGGTAGAAAAAAGTTGGTCGAGAAACGGTTAACGAGATTCTGAAAAGAGACCCGGCCGTCACTGGAGGTGATTTCAATTCTAGGGTAGCTCAAGCAAAGATGGATGATAGGCTATGTAAAGAGGGCGCAGGAGTACTTCTCGCTGAGGCGCCCGGGAACCTGGTAGTCCTTCGCTAGTGACAAGTATGAGTGGGACAGTTTGCAAAGACTACACTCGTAGTTATTACCTGACAATCCAGTATTGGTCAACTAAATGATGCTACAAGGACAAGGACAAGGATCTCTTTGTGGGTGCGCAACACGCACTCTTCTAATTAGAATTACTAGACATGTTAGCTGTGCTATGTGACACTCCACGTAAATTAAACTGGAGCCGAGAAACAGACGACCCCCAGTTTACTTACTAACTTTATTTTTTTCTGGTATTCGAGTAATCGAATCAGTTACCACGGAAAATCTAAGCCCTGGGTAATCGAGTTTGACTTGTATTGCAAAAGACACACCTTATTAAAAAGTTTATCTTAGAATTCTTGTACAAATAGCTATAAACAACTGATACATATCGTTAACTCGTTACCAATATGAATAATAAATGAAAACCAACTGAAAATGCAAATCACACCCTGAAAGTCTGAAAAATCGACTAGGGCCAAAATAGGTACATTTACCATAATAGGAAAATTTGCCCTGGTCATTTTATTTCCAATTTCTCCACGAATGAAGCTTAAATTCATGAAATAACGCAAAAAAAAAATTCATGAAATTCATGAAATAACGCAAAAAAAAAGTTTGATTCGATTATCCGGGTGATTCGATTTATCCGGGGTGAGATTTTTTTCAAATCCCCAGATAATCGAGTCCGACCTGTATATATATATATATATATATATATATATATATATATATATATATATATATATATATATATATATATATATATATATATATATATATATATATATATATATATATATATATATATATATATATATATATATATATATATATATATATATATATATATATATATATATATATATACTAAATACGCGTCGATTTCCTGCTTAAATGAAATCGAAAGTTTTACTGTAATGTTACAATCCATTTGATACAAACGTTACAGTAAGGCGGAGCTAGTTGATGGAACGTTGACCTCGGAACATGTCTGGCGCTGTACACGAAATGGGTCATCGGAAAGTCAATTGAGCTAACACCTTCCTAAACCCGTGAACCAAGTTATTTGCATGAATGTTTAAATACATGCAAACATCTTTTTTTCTGTAAATCACTACCAGCTAGTGGGAGATAGGATGGTTAACACACTCGCAAGATCAGGAACAATTTTTTCCAAGATATGCGACTCAGACTTAGAATCACTAGAATTGGACGGCTTTCAAAAAATATCCGAAAGTAAAGAATGTTTTTCCACTACAAATATTCCTGAATTAGTGAATCAAGGAACAATGTTCTGTTAAACAGCCAATATCATACGATCAATTTATTAAAAAGACGAAGTATTACGTTTTACTTTAAGGAGCTATATCCGTGTGAACGCTGAAAGCTATAACGGCATATTGAGTTATATTTAAACTATATTATATAAATTAGTTGTGGAATTTGCGTTCCGACTTCATCTCATCAGAATCTGACACTAACTTAGTTGCAGAACTAAGCTAGCGCCGGATTGACGCAACCAATCGTCGATTATCATGCTCAATTGCTTCAGTCTACGCTTCGATGCAATCACGTGCACTTCGACGGTGATCTGTATTCGCTGAACCGCTTTGCAGTTGCTGACCAACAACACATCCGTCTTGTGGTGAGCTATTTGCAGCTTGACCCCGTTCATCCCGCTCTCGATCGCGTCTATTGTCTTGCGCATCGACACCTCCGCTTCGCCAAGTGTCTCACTCATCACCGTTAGTGATACGTCGTCTGCGAAACCTACCATTTTCACTTTCCCAGGCAGTCGCAGTGTCAAGGGGTTATATACAAAGTTGAAACTCAAAAATTAAAAAAAAAATTGAATATTCTAAAATAACATACCTTGGAAAATATCTGTACGAGATTTCATCCAGATCGGAGCACTAAATTTAAACGAACGGAATGAAATTGTTGTTGTTGCTTATTTGTGGCTTTAACCTCTGTGGGTCATTCGCCATTATTTTGGGTGGGTGTAATAACAAATCATTTCACAAAAATTGTATGTGGTTACTGGTTGTAAAAAGCTTCATTGCACAAACGCTGGCGGGCAAACTCGATATTCAATCCGCTTTCGACAGTTTCTGATTTAGACACGCCCTGTGTGAGATTTGGGAACGGTTATTGTCATCTAATAGTTCTTTGCTGTGAAGGTAGGTCGGTGAGGGCCATTTTGTAACTTTGTTTTCCCTTGAGAGCACGTGAGTTTCAGCTGCTGTATACGATGTCGGGCGCTTGTCGTGTTGGAGCTGCTGTGTTATGTAGGGATATCGCTGGTACGCGTTTTATTGGCCATTTCATTTGCTATATTTCTCTTTTTGTTGCAGTAGCGGAATGGGATCGGTCGACATGTCCCGACTTCCACGACAGACAGGGTATCGATGGGTGTGCAAGTATTGTTCCATTGTTTTGTATGTCCGAATAATACTACTTCTTCTTGCAGGTTCTGTCCTTCCTCCGGCGCTGAGCGATGTCCACTTGTTGATTTTTCTGGTCTTCCTGTTGGGTCCGAGGGGTTTCCGCCGGTTATGTTACTTGCAAGGTCGTACTGGTATCGTTTACCTTGGACGGCATAGGGTTCACGGTATGGCGTAGTAATACATCCCGGCAACAGTCGGCTACTGTCCGGTGCGTGATGGCATATCGTACTTGAGTCAAGTCCGCTACGGGTGTATATCTCGCTCTACGAGCGGGAGGCGATGTTCCTTGCTGGTGTTTCCGGGTCGTTGGCGATAATGTTTGAAATAGTAGGTGTATATGCTGCATTTTTTCGGTCGACTAGTAGAGTTTGTGTAGTAGCGGTAGGCCCATCCAGATTCCCACTACCGAGGTCGATGGAGAATAGTAGTGGGGATGGCGTGTGGTACGCTTCAGCTGTTGATGAAAGACGAAAGCTGTACATGGACGTGGCAGGGGATCAGCACTGTGGGCTGCATCGTAGTGTATGAGACTGAAAAAGGTTTGCAAGCGGTAAACTGTGCATCACATATGCTATGCTGTGTGATACTTGCCTGGGAAATCTCCGATTTCCTGGTACCCGCAGCCGCTGACGGTTCGTCGACCTGTGCCGGTACTTCCTCAGGCAGGGGGGGCACGAGGACGAGCTTGGTTGATGTAGTCTTGACGGAAAGGATTGTTTGGTCGTGTGATGCAACTGTAGAGGTTGTAGGGTGCCTTCAGGAACCAGTCTGCTATCCGTAAACCTAGTACTCGTGTTGACAATGGGTGCTGGACTAGTTTGCACGTGCGAGCGGGGTGTGGATCACTTCCTGATTGTTTGGGGTTATTATCGTTATGTGCCAGGTGTCTCAATAAGATAACGCGGAAAAGGTCCGTGTCTTTGAGGAAATTGAGTAGAGTTTCTTCTCGCACTGGGTCATTAGATAAAGCTTCCCGAATAGTACCGATGTCGTGAAGTCGTCGTAGGTCTGCAAGCTCATTACATTCGCAGATCAGGTGTTCAACCGCCAGACTTACGCGGCGGGTGTGGCAGATAGATGGTGTTCCACCAGACACCAAGTGGGCGTGTGTAACTCGCGTATGTCCTACTCTGAGTCGTGATAGAACCCGCTGTTCCGAACGAGAGTCTCGGTCGGTCCATCTTTCAATGATATTTTTTACCATTCGGCAGTGCCCGCGAGTGGATTGCCAATGTGAAGCGAAGCTATTTCGAAATTTTTCATTGGCGACTCTGATGATATCAGCTGCAGGTACCTCTCTGCAGAATATGGATAGGGTGCTATGCCCGAGATATGCCAAGCGATCCGCTGTTTCGTTTCCCGCAATACCACTATGGCCGAGAATCCAGCAAAATGTTGTGAGCGGGTCAATTGCCGATTCATTTGCCTGGACGTAGGGGTGTCGGGAGTTTCCTCTTTCTAGTGCTTCCAGAACGGAGAGTGAGTCTGACAGAATGACCACTGGGATGTCAGGAGGCTTGTTTGTGGCGGCAAGAAGTATTGCAGCTGCTTCGACGGAGAAAACCGAGCAGCTCGATGGAAGGCGACGAGAGATGTCAGTTTCGAGTCCAAAGACACCGAAACCAACTCGATTGTCGAGTTTGGATCCGTCGGTGAATATCTTGTGCTGATTGCTAATTTGCTTCTTATATTCTGGTATAATGCTTCCGGTGGGATCTCCTGCTTTTATTTATCTGGCCAGGCGAAGGTCGATGTTTAATTATATGTCATTCCAACTTCGGCGAAACATCCTGTGGACTCGTGCTATCTTTGGTAGTGTTTTTCCGGAGAATCGCCTAAAAACACTGTTTGCTGTCGTTCTTTGAATACGCGTTCCCTGGAACTTTCTCCAAGAATCCAATTGCGTGTCTTATGATCTCGGTGGCTGCGATCCAAAGGGAAGGGAAGAACACCTGCCTCCACACACGAAGCCTTGGTCGGTGAGCTGGGCAAAAGGCCAGATGCTATTCGGACCGACGCGTTGTACACGGAGGAAAGTATGTTGACTAATGAGTCATATGCGCTACCGGTGAGTTCAACCCCGTACATAAGTTTGCTGGTTATAATGCTCTATCTCACGTTAAGTATGGCGTGGCGGTTACTTCTTTGGTGGCGGCTACAGATGGTTTTGATCAACCGTCGTCGGCTTTCGCAGTCCCTTTTAACTCGGCGAAAGTGTGACAGTGCGAGTGACAAAGATGAGTAATCTCGCTTTTAGTAGCCGAGATGTTGAAACCGTATGCTTCAGCCCATCTACCGATAGCGTTCACTGTAGAATGACCACTGATTTGTAATTTTCTCGGAATGAAGTTTTTTGAAAAAGTACCGTTGCGATGAACGTGATATCTCAAAAAATACTCATCCGATTTTTTTTGAATTGCTTGTTTGTGCACTATTTCTTAAAAAAAAATCAATTTTTTACAGCGTTCACCGCAAACCTCTGCCAAAAAACAAGCTTCGGGGGATGAGCCATAACTCCGACAACCTTGAATAAGTCAACTTGTATTTTCTATCTTCGATAGTGCTATCAACAAACTGTCTTTCACGTTTTAAATAAAATTTGCATAAAACAATTAAAAAAAATCACGAACTTAGCTCACTTTTTCGTTCCAACTATTTATATAGCCCCTTAAGACCCCATCGAACATCCCGTTCCAAAGAGTTGGACCGAGAATAGAGCCCTGAGGAACGCCCGCTGCGACTCGCATTGACTTCTGCCCTTCGTTCGTCTCGTATAGCACACTCTTAGAAAAAATGTAAATTACATTTGACGTAAACAACGCAGCGACGTATTTTTCTATCCGATAATAAGATTTTATATGCTATGATATGTAAAATTGAATATTGTGACATATTTGATGTAAAGCTCAGACTGAATGACCTAGAAAAAGCCGAACATCTCATTTTTACACGTAGTAAAATGTAAATTTATGTGAATTGGGACGCTCTATTTATGTGCATCTGGCAAGACGTATAGTTACATTATTTTCTTTTGCTGTGCTGTGCTCTACTCCGAAAGTACCTACCCAGCTCATTCTTCTGTGCAGCGCTGCTTCATTGGCCTATGCCAGGCTGGATGGCCCGGTTACTTCTCTGACTTTAAAAGCAATGCCAGATTCTCTACCTTCCACATTTCGGGGAAATTGCCATCATCTAAACGTTTCTGCAGTAGCATCTTGAACATGTCCGGATATACCAGGATCGCAGCTTTCAGCGCCACGTTTGATATTCCATTCGAACCGAGGGCTTTCTTTGATTGTAGTCGCATCGACGCTTCTTTGAGCTCGTCGTTAGTCGCTTGCTACTCGGCTGTGTTTGCTCCTTCTTCTACACAGTACGGTGTCGGTGACCAGCTAGTTGGATCGTGCTTCGGGAAGAGACCCTCAACGATTATCTATAGCTTATACATGCATATTTCAGCTGGTGTCGATGGGCGCTCATCTTCGTCATGACGACTCGGTACGCGTCCCCCAGGGATTGGCGTCTACTTCTAAGCACTGATACTTATGGCAAACTGGCTTGCTAAACTTGATCTCTCGTCGCTTGCGCACCTCTCTCACTCTCCCATCTTGCTCTCATTTAACCATGGCTCCAGTTTTCGTGGAATAGTAACGTCACAATCCTTCTTGTTGGATTAGTCGCATCAACGGATTTGATTCCGCTGTTCGCAAAGTGACTCAACAAAGAGGTTTTTGTTAAAGACTTTCGTCTTCCACTTTACAATCGGCTCTTCAACTGAGTTGTCCGGCAGATCAAGGCCCTTAGCTCAGACAAATCACGGTCCAAGCTAGTGATCGCGTGCCGAACCCAAATCGAAGAACTAAGCATTGTCAATACTATCTACCTTGTCTGGGTGCCCGGATATTCTGGTATTACTGTAAATTAATGGGCTGACGAATTGGCCAGGGCAGTTTCAGCGATTGACTTTGTTGATTCTGAGCCCGTCCTGTTAATTTCGACAAGTTGTATAAGGGAAAAAATACGGTCCTGGCCTTCGTCCGAGCACCGCAATTATTGGAGAAATCTACAAACGTGTCGCCAAACAAAGGTGTTTCGAGAGCAACCGGTAATTTCGAAATGTAGAAATCTCCTACATTTTTGGAAGCTCCACTGCGGCATGCTGACCAGAGCATTAACCGACCACTGCAAACTCAATTGTCACATGGCAACTATTCAGCGCGATGAGTCTTTTCCATGTGATCTTTGTGAATCCGACTACGGAACCTCATATCATCTGATATGCAACTGTCCAGCAGTAGCGCAATTGCGATTTCGAGTTTTCGGCCGTCCTTACATAGACAACACCATGTTTGGACGACTGAAACTCAGAGACATACTAAAGTTTCTTATCCAATGTGGTAAAAAGGCTTACTCGCAGGCGAGTTGACCTACTTGTGAGATTAACTTGCCTGCTGTTTGTTTTTGTTTTTGTGCTGTTATTTTTCCCACCCTTCTAATTCTACTTCCCCATGCCTCCTTGTCCTTTTCTTTCGATTAGGAAATGATGAAAACACACGGCAAGGCACAAATCCCCGACTACATAGGCGGAACCAATGTATTCTGATTCCTGAAACTCAGTGACTCTGCTTCAGTTTACGCCGCAGAACTAGCTGCTATTCAGTATACTCTTGGAGTCGTTGACACATTACCCGCAGACCATTAATTCATCGTTTCGGACAGCCCAGCCTCAGTTCGATTGACGCTATTCACTCGATGAAACATGGAAAGCACTCCTCGTATTTTTTGGGGAAAATACGGAAGCTACTGAGTGCTTTATCTGACAAATCCTTCCAGATTACCTTGGTGTGGGTCCCTTCTCATTGCTCCATTCCGGGCAATTAGAAGGCGGACTCTTTAGCTAAGGTGGGTGCCCTAGAAGGTGACGTTTATGAAAGACCAATTTGCTTCAGCGAATTTTTCAGTATTACTCATCAGAAAACCCTCGAAAATTGGCAAACTTCGTGGAGCAATGGTAAACTAGGAAACTGGCTACATTCGATAGTTTCTAAGGTATCGACGAAACCTTGATCCAAAGGGATCGTGACTTCATTCGTGTGATGTCCCGACTCATGGAAAACCATTACACGCTGGATGCACATATCCGGTGTATGAGGCTCGTGAATAGTGGTATCTGCGCTTATGGCGACGGCTATCACGATATCGAGTACATTGTCTGGGCGTGCACCGAGTACAGTTCCGCCCGGTCTTGGCTGATGGACACCCTTCGGGCCCGAGGAAGCACACCTAACGTCTCGGTTCAAGATGTACTGGCACGCCGCGATCTCTTCTATATGTCCCTCACATACACTTTCCTAAAAACTATCAATATACAGATTTAACTGCCCCTTTTATTTTTCTTATCATTCTCAGAAGTGCCCTCTCCCGCCTGTACCATACAACCACGAAGGTTTGATGCGACTCCAAGGCGACACAAAACATCTCTGTTGAATGAGCCAACAAACACGGGACTCGAAGTCTTTCCGATCCGCATCTGAGCCGTACTACGAAGTCGTCTGGGGGAGTTCCTGCCGACTCGAGGAGGACTACCGGGCGTACCAGTACATAGTTCTTCCTAATGAAGGCCACCCGAGTCTGTAACCGTTGATCTCCCGATGCTTGAAACTAAAAGTTAATGATTTTCTCCCCGCTGCCATCTTTGTTCACCCTCCCCTCCTCTGACTCTTATACCCAGAGGTGTCACACCCCCCCCCCCCCCCTTCCAAGCATTTAGCTCTTCCTATCTCTTCTAGCTGTAACTATTATATTACATAATCTCGCTAAAAATTCCCAACTCTACTACCACATAAAAGTGACCCTAAATAGTCTCCCCGAATCTTTACAAAACTAAATCACACTCTCTAGCTATTCCTAGTTTTAAGATAGTTGCAAGAATTGTCCCCTTAGTTAGGAATTATTAGCTAGAATTGTTAAACCATATTTTCATAAAAAACGAAATGACCACTTACGAAAGTAATATTGCCCCCTGTGCATATATCATAGCTATAAAATCTCCTTAGTTTCATTTAAAAAAAAATGATCCCCTTGTTTTAATTAATTCAAAATGTAAAACAAAACAAAATTGGCACCTTTAAGCTAACGCAAGTGAAAGTCCAATCACTTCGACAGCGAAGCTTTCAGCGCGGCCTTGGGACAGGAGGCCAACACCGACAGTCTAAGCGGGGATGCACTGGTAGCTGTTCTACCACGCGCGCGCACGACGCCGCTATGCCGAGAAAAACCCTACCAAGAAACGGCAAATTCCCGGTATACTGGTGAAGTACCGAGATTGCAGCTCTACGGTTAGCCTGCCTCAGAGCTAGACGTAGGATGCAAAGAGCTCGCACCGAGGATGCAAGAGAGAACCGCCGCCAAGTGTTTCGAGCTGAGAAATTGGCCCTTAACAAGGCCATTAAAAGCAGCAAGAGAGCGTGTTTCGACAACCTGTGTGATAGTGCCAACGCGAATCCGTGGGGTGACGCCTACAGGATCGTGATGGCCAAGATCAAAGGGGGCTCCTCACCCCCAGAACGGTCACCGGACCGGTTGGCGACGATTATCGAAGTACTCTTCCCATCTCGAGCCACAAGCCCCTGGCCACCTGCACTACGAGACAGTGCGGGCACGGCCGAAACGGTGGCTCCGGTGACGAATGAAGAACTACTCGCAGTGGCTAAATCCCTAGCAAGGAACAAAGCTCCAGGGCCGGATGGAGTTCCAAACAGCGCTCTCAAGGCAGCGATCATAGCGAACCCGAACATGTTCAGGCTAGCTATGCAGAGGTGCCTTGACGAGTGCCGTTTCTCCGATAGATGGAAAAGGCAGAAATTGGTGTTGTTGCCGAAGCCCGGGAAGCCGACCCATCGGCGTACAGACCAATCTGTCTGATCGACACGACTAGCAAACTGCTTGAGAGGATTATCCTCAACAGCCTGTCAAGCAACCAGTTTGGCTTTCGGAAGGGTAAGTCCACAGTGGACGCTCTCAACTCAGTGATAAAGACTGCCGAGATAGCGATCCAACGGAAAAGGCGAGGCATTCGATACTGTGCGTTAGTGACACTTGACGTGAAGAACGCATTCAACAGCGCAAGCTGGGATGCCATCGCGCTCTCGTTACACCGGCTTAGCCTACCGGTGGGTCTGTACCGGATCCTGGAAAGTTACTTCCAGAACCGCGTACTGCTATACGAGACCGATGCCGGTCAGAAAAGGGTTCCGATTACCGCCGGAGTCCCGCAGGGCTCGATCCTAGGCCCGGTGCTATGGAACCTCATGTATGACGGGGTTCTGAGACTGAAGTTCCCTCCTGGGGTCAAGATCGTCGGCTTTGCCGACGACGTAACCTTGGAAGTCTATGGGGAGTCAATCCCCGAGGTAAAACTAACCGCAGAACACGCGATCAACACGGTGGAGGAATGGATGAGCGCGAGAGGCCTGGAGCTCGCTCATCATATGACGGAGGTAGTTATCGTCAACAACCGCAAGTCGGCACAACATGCAGTTATCCATGTGGGAGAAGTCGCGATCACTTCACAGCGAAGTCTGAAGTCTCGGAGTCATTATAGACGACAAGCTGACCTTCGGCAGCCACGTCGACTATACATGCAAGAGAGCGTCGACTGCTGTTGCGGCTCTATCGACTATGATGTCCAACAGCTCAAAGGTGTGCGCCAGTAGACGTAGGTTACTGGCAGGCGTTACCGTATCTATCCTCAGGTACGGCGGCTCATGGTCAAGAACACTGAGGGTAACCAGTTACCTACAGAAACTGGAGAGCACCTACCGCGTGATGTGCCTCAGAGTGATATCTGCCTACCGCACGGTATCACACGATGCATCCTGCGTGATAGCGAGCAGCGAGCATGATGCCAGTCGGGCTGGTCATCCGGGAAGATGAGGAGTGCTTCGAGCTACGTGGAAATAGAGCAGGGTGACATCGGTCGCCAGATGGCAGCGTGAGTGGGATAACTCCTCGAAAGGTAGGTGGACCCACCGGCTGATACCTAGCATATCGAGCTGGGTGGGAAGACCCCATGGGGAAGTTCACTTCCATCTGACACAATTCCTGTCAGGCAAAGGCTGGTCCCGACAGTACCTCCACAGGTTCAGGCACGCGGAGGTCCCCGCCTGCCATGACTGCCCAGCTGTAGACGAAACTGCCGAACACATACTGTTCGTATGTCCTCGTTTCGACGTCGAAAGAAGAGTAATGCTTGACGTCTGCGGCTGGGACACAACCCCTGATACCCTTATTCAGCGGATGTGTCAATCGGTGGAGAAGTGGAACGCAGTCTCGGCTGCTACCACCCAGATTGCCTGTAATCTGGCGAACCAAGCAACAGACGACGAGCACGGCTAACTAGTGATTGGTTAGTTGGAGCGAAAAAGGCCGAGCGCAAAAAAGGGGGTGAATGGCCTGTTCATGCTGAGGCAGGTTTGGCGCAGCGACTGGCAACCGCGTAAGGGGTAAACCCAGCCACCCCGAAGCAAGGCAGAAGAGCGAGTGTATAGGCGTATAAGTGGACTGCCTCATGCCAAGATGGGAGGGTCGTAGCGTAGTATGTTAGCTTCCGATGCCTCGTGGCGTGGCAGAGGAGTGAAAGGGTGAGCATCCAAGTCAGTCTCACACGGTATGTTAAGGGTGAGCACAAAAGTCAGCCTCACATAGTATGGTAGAGGCTAGCACAAAAGTAAACCTAGCAAGGAATGAAAAAGGTAAGCACACAAGTCAGCCTCGCATGATATGTCAGAAGTGGGGCCTAAGAAAAATGTCCCACATGGGATGCCAGGGGGAGTGACAAAGGTATAATAGAGTGGCACGATCGAGAGTGAACCAGGTGATAGGGTGAGCACCCAAGTCAGCCTCACATGGTATGGGTGAGGCGAGCACACAAGTCAGCCTCGCAAGGAACGAAAAAGGTGAGCACAAAAGTCAGCCTCATGTAGAGTGTTTGAGAATGAATCAAGGTGCGATAGAGAGAGCACCCAAGTAAGCCTCATACAGGACGTATGAACGCGTGAGTGAGAGTGAATAAGTACATCAAGTACAGCCATCCCCCAAAGTAATACCGAGAGGTAGTTCCTGGGAGGAACGATGGCGGAGCCCAATGGAGTTTAGTCGATATTAATGGCAGCGTCACCATTCGAGCCCGACACGCCCCCAGTACAACCCGTGTGGTAGCTTGGACACCTACCAATAGCACGTGTACTGGGTTAGGACGTAAACGTCTTCTCCATTGTAAAAAAAAATAAACGAATTAGAAAAAAAATGAAATTATAAAAGGCTTATTTTACGGCATAAATAAATAATAAAATGCAAAATTATGGAAAAATAAAATAAAATAGATAATTCAATTAAATTTAATAAAATAAAATAAAACAAATAAATAAATAAAGTAAAAAATATTGCAGATGTTACTGACAGCACTTGATTAGCTATTAATTATTTTGTTAGTTATAAATGATACTAGTGTCAGATTTTCATTACGTTTTTTAGTTGCACTTCCGGCAATATGCATGTCTGTTGATAATATTAGAATGTTGCAGTGTGATTTTCGTACATCTATTGTGTATTCTGGTCATAGGGAACATCTTGTGGCTCATTTCAATATCGAAGCTCGTTAGTATTGCTGAAAATAAACCTAAATCGACATCGATTCAACAACATACCAACATTATGTCGGTTCTACTAGGAAATAGGAAAAAACAACTAGTTTTTTCTTCACTGAAAACTATATTAAATCAGCAGGAGTCCAATTTCCATTTATCGAAAAGAAAAATTCAACGCGCTGTGCGTAACAACAATCGCTAAACGGATCCGAGAGATTCTCATTAAAAAACTTTGTCATTGTCGTGTTTCCAACTACCTATATAGGTATAACGTTAACTTTTCCAAAGCGAAGAAAATGTAATTTTCAGCGACTCCAATAAGCTGTTGTGCTTGCGAAACATCTATAGCTACGTACCTTTACATCTTCACAACAGCAACCACTTGAATCGATAGAGTGAAGAAGTGGGAGGAAGAGACTGTGCACTAGTTTTTTTTTATTTCCTGTTTACTTTTTTCGTACTTGCCTTTCCGAACGATAACTCATACAGTTTTGATAAAATTGATTTTTCATCGGAGATAAACTTTTCTCCATCCTCCTCGCATTGAGTTCGGTTTACGATCGGAGGTGAACCCTCTTTCGAGATCAATTTAGCAGTAGTACTAAATTGTAGCCTTGGATGTTCCAAAAAGGGTGACGATTGAGATTTGGGATGGGAGTAATAGGATTCCATCCTTTCCCTTCCGCTCACCCCCTTCGACCGACCACAGAACCGGATATTGGAAAAGTTTTGATCCTAAGAAGATTATGATAATGAATTTTTCTTCGTCGCCAAATGCATCCCGGAGAACTGTCGCTCACTCACTAGTTTTTAGCTTGCCCCGGAGTGAAAAGTACGATTACATGGTGTGACAGAAACCTTCCCCGACCAAGTCAAGCGAAGTTGAAATGTCAAGCGCGGTGGTCAGTAATTTCCTGTTCGAGCGGTGGCTCCCTTCAACAGGCAGTGGCATTTGCTGGGGGGTGAGGTGCGGGTGCCAAGTCGGTTGTTGGAATCGTTTCAAATTGTCGAGGCTGAGTGGACACTTGGAATTCATAACATTCGGTTGTCGGGATGAAGCGGTGTGCGGTGGGTAAGCTTCCTCTGAGAGGGCTGAAGATTTTTTCGGCATTTGGTGGTGGACTCTATGCGGTAGAGCAGATCGAAAGGGGATTGACTTTTTGATTGTGAATGACAATTTGATGAAACTTGGAGCTTCGTTTAATTGGTTTACAAAATACAATTAAACTAAGATTCGATTTTCCCCCTGCTATAATTCAATAAAACATACGGCTAGCAACTTGACCCGGTTCGATCAGTTTCGTTGCCCTGGGGCGGCGGACAATAAAATCAACTTTTCGCTTCAATTTCAATCAACTGTGCGCCGTGGGAAGGAAGTTGTATAATTGGCGTTGTAAAATAAATTGCAATTTCCTACCCTTGTGTATTACACACAAACAGATACAAACCCAGCCAGGCAAATGTATGCAAACGAAATATTTGAATATGCATCGGAAATTAATAGCAAAAAAGAAATCATCTCTATCAGGGAAAGTATAACAAAATTATGCACCATCGAGTCGTACCGGATGCTGCATACATACATACATACATACATCAGACCGGCAGGCAGGAAGAGCCAACTTCTACGGCACGTAAGCTTAGCAACTGACACGGTTCAATTGGATGGAATCAATTGCTTCCGAAGAGCGTGAGAGATGCTTTATAGTGCTATGAAAATGTACTCCAAGTGCTGTGTAAGATGCCGATGCGGAACTGTTTTCACTTCAGTCAGCCTTGAGAAACTTTATCCAACGCAGGCGGCCTTCAATTGCAGAGTGCAGGGATGAATCCGAGCACAGCATAATAGAGTTCTGTTTCCATCCAAGCATACTTACATCTGTATTTTATATTGCATATAGAGAGTCATTGATACGAATGTAAGAAATATTTTTTAGATTGAACGTTTCAAATGACAGACCAAAGACGCCGAAACGTGAGATCTTAACACATTTGCAGTACTCCGAATCGTCAAAGTGATCAGGTATTCAGAACACTCTTGGAAAGTATGCTAAATTACCTTTTCGTGCCAACCTTCGTTCCTGTTCAATGCAATCCTACACAAAACAAGCATCTTCCGCTTTGGAAATTAATTTAAATACTTCAGCGGCTCTGCACAATGGTACGTTGCTGAACAGGAGCTGGCCAACATCAGATCACAGAGAACTGACTACAAGTAAAGTTTTCACTATGTGTGAGAAATAAAACTTTCGTTTTGAAATGCCACCAGCAAGTAGCAACTTGCCACTAGCCGGCGCTACGATTTTCAAGCAAACGTTATACGGGCGTTGCGTACAAACTTGAATACAATGGTGATTCATGCATTCAAACCTGTATGCGATGGTGATTTTCAACGTATGTTCATAAATGTTTACACAGATTTATCAGGAATGTTTATTCTAGCTTATTTGTCTGGTCACTGTGATCAGACTCAGGGATAACAGGTTTGACCATATATCTGCAAAACTGCAGAATTTTTTAATTACGCTGCAGCTTTTTTCAAACTGCGTATATTTCGCAGAAATTTGAAAATCTTTGCAGATTTTTGTAGACTTCATGAAATAGGTGACGATTTCGAGGAAGTAATATAAATAAATTGGGGTACTAGAACAGGTTTCGAAGACGGAGTATAATTTTGGAATGAGTTGCTATCTATTATTTGTCTGGATGGTAGCTACGCGTTCTTGAACCTCCGGATGTTAGTTCCACCGAGATTGTCTCGCCTACCCACACTATATTTAGAATATACGGCAAGTTTGGCGCGAGTCATCTAGAACAAAGTTTCGATAGTCTACTGCTTCCTTGCAGTAAATTTTTCCACATACAAGCTGGCGAAGACAACAATACACAACAGACGGTTTTGTTGACGTGATTGTAGGCGCAAGAGCTCGAACTGGGACGATAGTTCTTCTCGCTCTCTGCAACCGCTTCGCTGCCCCCGCTTCGCTGCCCCCGCTTCGCTGCCCCCATCCACAGGTTCCAGGCCAAAAAAGCCTGCTGGAGGATGCATAACACTCTCCCCCGACTCGTCACCAGATTGGAACCACCCACTCTCCGGATCAGAATTCAGTCAGGGGCGTGCAAAAGCCACCGGGATTGACAACATCGGATACCCGCTGTTCTGGAACCTGTCCCCACCTGGAGCCACACTTCAGTGCTCTGTTGTAGCACTGGGTGGGCCCCTCCCAGATTCGTGGCAAACGGATCTGGTGGTCCCGATATCCAAAAGGGTTCAGGGTACTCACAAGACCAAAAACTTCCGGCCCATCGGTTTACTTCCCCGCATTGGTAAAACTTCGAACGAATGGAAGATTAACCACCACGTCAGCTGCTGGCCAGCTGACAACATCCCTTCCGGAAAGGGAAGGGCACCGGATAGTACCCGGCATCCCCGAAGGAAACCCTTGACCATGCTAAAAGGGAACGACGTTGCCGCACTTTATATTGACGAGGCATACAACACCGTATGACGAGAGGGTATATTTCGGCAGCTTGACCGCTGGGGAATCCGAGGAAACCTTAGCCTCCACATACAGCGTTTCCACCAAAACCGCCAATTCCGGGTCGGGGTTATCGGCAGCGTATCCCCAACTTACATTAAAGAAAACGGAGTACTCCTGGGATCCGTCCTAGCGGTCACCCCTTTTTCTCTCATTAGCATGAACTCCATATATGTCACCCTCCCCAAGAGTATATTCATCTTCATCTAAGCCAACGACACAGTAGCAGGCATTGTAATTCTCTCTCACTCACGCGAGAAGAGGCTTATCCGATGTCCAACTTTTCCGAGATAAGATGAGTCGCAAAATTCTCCGTCTCCACAAATTTTCCGGGTTAAATTTATTTGATTTTTTCCTTCTCACCGGAGAAGGTGATAATATTTTAATGAAAATCAATAAAAACGTCAAAATATACACCTAATTTCAAAGAAAAGCGGCGGAGAAGTACGACAGACTTCTTTTTTCGTGTTTTGGAATAGCGATAGCAAGACAGCGAGCGCAAAAAGGATACCGTGATAAACTCATTCGCTCATTCTCCGGCGGTTTTATTTATCCGGAGAAATTGCCAATAACTTTTCGTGTGAAAATGTGAGTTTTTATTGTTGCAGTAGCAAATTATCCGGACGCATTTACTCATATGAGCGATAAATGCAATTCTTGCACAGTAGTGATTGTGACGGGAAGGACCAAGGGTCGAACATGCAACAAGCTACAAACCGCAGTCGACGCCATCTTCAAGTAAGCAACATCGGCCGGTTTTCCAGCTTTAAAAGCTTATACACTCTACTTTGCTCCACATTTCATCGAGCCACCGACCGCCCGACCGAAATAGCCGATTCTCCAATAACCTACAAAAAGCAACTGGACCGGAACACTTCTTTGGGAAGATGAAGACCGAATGCCCTAATCGCAAAAGACTGGTGCAAACCATATGTACTCGGCCCCCGAAGTGTAATAGGAAAACCGCTCTCCAAATGAGTGATGCACTGATCCATAGCCGGGTATATTAAGGAATCGAGATCACCAGAAAAACACAGGAGGGATTAACCACATCCTGGCCCTACTCAATCATGGGTCCATCCAGACCATCCAAGTCATTGACCAGACGATGAGGAACAGATCCCGGCCATGCGGGTGTCTGGCGCGAATTGAACTGGGGTGTCTGGCGCGTATCGTTTATAACCATGGAATGATTATAAACGTTGTACTCAAAGAAGATAGCGAGTGTTATAGGGCACGAGAGAAGTCCGTAAACGAACCCGAGCTGATACCTTATGTAAGTGGCAACTTCAGTGGGATAATGTTGATGGACCCATCGACTGATTCCATACCTGTCGGTGCGGGTGAATTGAGCGCACGGTTGTGAACTTCCACATGACGTAGTCTGGTCACGGCTGTTTCAAGAAGAATCCGTGATGCAGAGGGGACGCCTGAGCACGTGGTCTTCGAATGTCCACGACTCGAGTACGAGTGAAACGAAATGAAAACCATTATCGGTGAGGACGTCAACATGAACAATATTGCCCCAAAAAGGTGTGCGGTCAGGGAAAAATTGGAACGCGGTTAAAAGAACAGTTGTTCATATCATGCCAACGTTGCAACGAAGATGGCGGGAGGTGAAACGACTAGTAAGGTACACGTATAGGCCTTCGGGTTGTCGAGGCACCGATCAACCGGAAGTCACACTTCAACCGGAAAAGTCTGACCGACCAAAGCAATCTACAAGTCAGTCTACTGAAGAGAGATAAAAGATAGCAGTGGGTGCGACCGGAGTAGACTAGATCCATCGCCGTGGACTAGACTGAGTGCACGTATAGTCATCCTCCACCCGAAATCGCAGAACTGACCTCAGCGCCTAAACGACCAACAGCGAGATAACAATTTCGAGAGAACTTTCGATGTCGGGAAATTTCTCCGTCGGGGTAAACCGCCGGGGGCTAGTTCGAGTAGATTGTGAACTGGCAAATGGTGATCGGAACGTTTTGAACTGGAAGTCACCCTCCACCCAGAATCGCAGGACCGACCTCAGCATCTGCTCGGATAGCATCGGTTTCGGAAGATCTTCCATTGCACGGGAACTCTTCGGTAGCGTAGGAAAGATCCACCGTTAGAGACTATTCCGAGTAGTCCGTAGTGAAACGCCGGCTTGAATCATCGGAGCACCAGTGAATTGGACGCAATCCTCCACCTGGAATCGCTGGAAAGACCTCAGTACTCTACTCGCAACAGTATCGAAGCAAGAATAACGCATCCGTCAACA
This sequence comes from Topomyia yanbarensis, assembly GCF_030247195.1. NCBI lineage: Eukaryota > Metazoa > Arthropoda > Insecta > Diptera > Culicidae > Topomyia > Topomyia yanbarensis. Next base: position 54,750,580 of record NC_080670.1, read on the forward strand.
GTTTCGGGAGACATTCTTTCGCCGGGGAACTTTCTGCCGAGATAGACTAGCTCCACCGTCGAGGACCACGCCGAGTAGTGACAAACCACCAGTATAGGGTCGTTGGGGCCCCATTGAACTGGAAGTCACCCTCCAACTGGATCGAACTAGTCATTTCAAATGAAATCCGGAGGATCATGCAAATGTCGGACTCCTTGCTAGAGATTAGAGGAGTAGGGTTCAGAGCTATCTTTTCTGTTCGGAGTCCCTCACATTGGCAGACACACGCACAAACATATCCCCATCACGACGAACTGAGTCGAGTGGTATGTTCTGGTTTGGTTTGTTTTTACTTACGTGACTTTAAATGTATTTTCATTCGTCACGGAATGATATGTAAGACTCTACCCCGGACCTCAGTTGAAGGTTGGTTTTTGGAGCATAACCTTTCTATAAGTGAAAGTCAAAAAAGAGAAATATTTTCCTTTTCAATGACTGTGAACCAACGTGCCCAACATATCATTTGTTCATCGATTTCAAATCGGCATATGACACAATCGATCGAGATCAGCTATGGCAGATAATTCACGAGTACGGTTTTCCGGGTAAGCTAACAGGATTAGTTAAAGCGACGATGGATGTGCGGGTGATGTGCGTTGTTCGAGTATCAGGAATACTCTCGAATTCCTTTGAATCTCAAAGAGGGTTACGGCAAGGTGATGGTCTATCGTGCCTGTTGTTGCGTTAGAAGGTGTAATAGGGATAGCGGAATAGACACGAGTGGCACGATCAGACTGAAAGCTCTAGCCAGCAGGATTGGACTTGCCATCAACGTTTCGAAGACAAAATACATGAGAGGAAGATGTTCTAGAGACGACAATGTGAATCTCCCATCCCGAGTTCGGTTTGACGGAGACGAAATCGAGATGGTCGACAAATTCGTGTATTTGGGCTCACTGGTAACCGCCGACAATGATACCAGCAGAGAAATTCAGAGACGGATCTTGGCGGGAAATCGTGCCTACTTTGGACTCCGGAGGATGCTACGGTCAAACAAAATCTCTGATTATCTCCAAGACGCTGATTAGACCGGTGGTCCTCTACGGCCACGAGACGTGGACTATGCTCGTGGAGGGCCAACGCGCCCTTGGTTTTCGAACGAAAGGTGTTAAGTACTATCTATGGTGGCGTGCAGATGGAAGACGGAACGTGGCGCAGACGAATGAACCATGAGTTGCATCAGCTGCTGGAAGAACCATCCATCGCACATATTGCAAAATAGGACGTTTGCGGTGGGCTGGATACGTCGTAAGAATGTCGGACGACGATCCGGTGAAGATGGTTCTTGAGGGCGACCCTACAGGAACAAGAAGAGGGGGCGCACAGCGAGGACGGTGGATCGACCAGATAGAGGATGACCTGCGGACCCTTCGAAGACTGCGAGGCTGGCGACAAGCAGCAATGGACTGAGTGGAGTGGAGACGGCTTCTGCATACAGCAAGATAGAACAAAGCTCTAGCCTGAACGGTACGGTACGACTATTGTGGACTGTGCTTGATCAATAGCAGGTTCTCCGGAATCTACATTGAAGTCTGCGGAAGGCTTATGTAGTTATATCGTGATGGCGATAAGTCACCATGCGAAAAATGCTTGATGTTAAAAACCGGTGAAAGATCACGCTGGTGCCGCTTCTCAGACAGATAATTGAAACAAACTCAAATAAAAACCTCCTTGATATCTAAAAAGACTGATGCCATCAGATCTTTCTTAGCATAGGCCATTTGAATTTCTGTTGAGAGCAACACGATGCAATCGTAAGCTCCTTTACCTTTTGCGGAAGTCAAATTATGTACCTGAGTGTAAGTCATTTGCTTTGACCCTATTGTCGAGACGGAACAGAATCATTTTCTCGAACAACTTCCGTATGCAGAAGAGTATTTCAATCGGCCGATACGAGTTGTGATCGGAAGTTGGTTTTCCTGATTTTTGGATGGCGATGATTCTCGCTTGTCTTCAACAAGCGTCTCTTGGCAAAATCTGGCAGTCTCTTCAGCAGTTTGATTCTGCCGGATTCTGGGGCTTTATTGTTAATCTTCCGGAAGTCGCGCTAGTGCAGTGAAACCACGCTGCTATGAAAATCTAGCGAAATCGTCGTAGCGCTCCAGCGGCTGCTCGTCCAGTGGGCCATTTGCGCGACTTCCGGAGAGTTAAGTGATAAAAGATCAAGTGAGAACTGCACCATCGAAAAAGGCGTTTCGTTTGCGGTATCGAGAGGAAGCGCGGTACGTCGGATCTTCTGCTCTAGGGCGGAATCCGTACTGCAGCCTCGCATGTTAAATTTTCGTCGTTGATAACGCCTTCAATTTCTACTATTACCGCTGGAATATAAACCTTCTTGGCGAAATTGAATATCCAACGGTTTGAATATTCCACGCTCTTGTTCGTATCGGTTTCACATTCGAATATGAGGCCGAGCCTCAAAGAATGCTCATCGATGTTTCTCTCGTTTATCCGTCAACGTACCGGCGCCAGTAGCCACATTTCTTAGCATTCATCAGACTCTTCATCGGCGTTTCTAATGTCGCGTACTGTCCAGGTTACCCGTCGTCCCGGGAGGCATTATATGTCACGGGCTTCTCCGCGTATATGTTTGAACACTCTTTGTCCAACCACGGATTAGAAGAACGCTTCTGGATGTTCGCACCGGGTACTGGTTTAGGCTGATTTTGATTCGCGGTGTTAATCAAGCCAGCCAAAAATCTGTACTCTTCCTCCGGACGAAGCTCTTGAGAGGATTCGATTTTGTTGGATATCACGGCAACATAACTCTTCCAATCAATGTTTCGTGTGAGGTCAGGAAATGTTGATTGATTCCGATTGTCTTGAGTCGTTGGTGATCGACACTACTACCGTGGGGATCAGGGATTACCTTTCACGTGCATTTTAACTATAGCGAAGTCTAGCTACTGAGGGTCTTCTGTGCTGAGATGGAATCCGGGTAAACTTTATTGAAGTGAAAATAAAAAAAAATTAAATATTCCGCGCTCTCGTTAGTACTGTGTCTACGCATATGCTCATGTATGTTCCTCTCGTTAGTTCGTTAACGTACCGGCGCTAATAACTACGTTCCGTGACCTTCATTAAACTCTCCACTTGCGTTTCTAACGTCGAGTACAGTCGATAGCAAGAGGGTAACCCGTCGTCCCGGAAGACCTCATACGCGGCGGCTTTCTCTGCGTATAAGTCTGAACATTCTTTGTCCCACCACGGATTGGGAGTACGTTTTTTTATGTTCGTGCCTGGTGTTGGTCTGAGCATCATTCGAACTGTCGAGAATTAGGCCAGTCAAAAAGCAGTACTCTTCCTTCAGAGGAAGCTCTTGAGTGGATTCGAATTTGTCGGATACCTCGTCACTTTTTCTTTAATCATAGCCCTCCAAGGCCAGGAGCTACTTGCTTCGGTTTGGTTACAGCACATCCAGGAGATGTCACTTTTGGAGGCCCGTCAAGAGACACCTTCCGACCTTTACAAGGAAGTCAAGGAGAGAAAATGTTCCACCTCTTCCTATAACTTCTACACACTGTAGTAGATGTACTGTCTTGTGGATTATCAGCCACCCCACGTTAGGAGACAATATAGAGGTTCGTTGAGGATGGTTGCGTAGCTTTCTTTAACATATCTGCGAAAGAACGCTTAGAACGCTAGTTTGTTATCGCATAGTTTGTACGCGGGAAATGCCAAAAAATCTCTGCATGATAAGGACACATTTCAGCATGCCTACTGCACGAATCATCCACAAAATTTTCGCCGCATTTTCGACAGCGGGCTTTATTGCTACAATAGCTGGCTGTTTGGCTTAATCTCCCGCGACTACTACTAAATTGCAATCCAGTATTTTAACCGGCTGAAGTAAGCGGTCTCTGAACAACCAACTCCATACTGCAGCCTCGCATGTTAAACTTTCATCGTTGATAACGCCTTCAATTTCTACTATTACCGCTGGAATATAAACATTTTAGTCCCGCGTAAAGTGCTCGCAGCAAGCGATATCGTTTGTCTGCTTTGAGTTAGATAACCTACCCTTGTCTGGGCAGACCTTTGAGTTTTACCGGGTCTTTAATAATCTGTAGAAGACTCAGCGATCTGGTCTTGGGTTGAAAGGAAAACCCAAATGAACCAGATGAGAGTTCTGGACAACGCTTGGACCGGGGGAGCCTTACAAGTCAAACCCGATTCGACCTCCATTTGACCATCCGTAGAGGGAACCATCGAAACCGTTATCGCGGGAGGTCGCTTCCCGCGCAGGCGGGGAAAACAGTAGTGGTATTATAGAAAGATAAAAATCATTTAGCTTCATAACGGTATTCCAACGACGCACTGATCCTGCCAGAATCAGGAAAGGCAGGGAAAGTCAGATAGCCTCATCGACTGTGATCCTCAATGTGTGCTTGTGAATGAGTATGATGCATGAAGGCCACAAAGTCTTCAGAAACAGCTTGTACAAGTGTGCAGGTTCGGTAAGGCAGGTTTCCTTCTGAACCCAGCGCATATAGACACCGAGGAAACTCCAGAATACATGATATTGGCCTGACCACGATAGTTAGAAATCAGCTTGTAGCTAGCGGGAAAAATGTTAACCAATACTGTCCCGGAATAGGACAAAAATCGAAATTCCGAATTATTGCATGGACATTCAGTATGTGAAAGCTTGAAAACGATATTTTCAAACTTTGGAAAATTTACCTGAAAAAGAACTTTTAACCACCATTTAATTCACTGTGATGCCTGTTGCCGATCTTATACCGATGCTCGGATTTCTCCTCAAATTTCCACGGAAAAAGCGCGGGTAGGCGCTCGCGTATCTCATCTCAGATGTTGTAATTTATTCAATTGTAAACACATACACACACACCAACCGCGTAAGTAACGCATGGACGAACCGTGTCGGTTGCTGCGTTAAATCAATTTGGTTTGTATCTTTGGTTGTCGGTAAACATGTTGGTACATTACATAGAAGACTAAAAAGGATAAAGGCAAAAAGAGCCTGTCTGCCTTCTCCTGTTGATATGCATCCGTGCACGCTCGCATACGGTTCGATTGGCATTTGTGGAATTTAATTCCGAAGCGCGGCTGGC